>NW_019385424.1:48103-112532 GCF_000671375.1 Centruroides sculpturatus
ATTAATTTTATAGTTAATACTTATAGTTTTTCTAAACATATTTATTATTTTTAAATAATAATTTTAATTAATAACATATAATTATTTTTATAATTAGATAATTCATATATTTATTATTTCTTTTTTAAATCTGTAATTGTTAGTTATAATTATACAAATAAACGATGTTTATTAAACAAAAATATATAAATCATCGACGTTATGTACAGTACAAAATACAGAAAAAGCAACATAGAGTTTTCGTTCTAAGAAATTGATTATGACATATATATGAGAGTGGTGTGCACCAGCGAAGAAAAAAATTATGCTGTAAAGCAAATAGGTTATTTTTGAATAAATACTCGTGTAAAGAAATCTAGAGAGAGCGTACTTTATTTTCCTTCTATCCCTTCTGACGTGATGCTTTCGATTTATTACATTTATTTGCGCATTTGAAATTGCATACATTAATTTTACAGATTTTATGATTTGAAATTCCGTTATATAAATTCCGGCCTGTGCCCCTCTACCTGTCTGGATCCAGAGCTTCTCCTTCTCATTGGCTCTGGTTCCCACTTACGAATAACGCGTGTGAACACTTTTAATGTGATGGACGTACAGTACAAGTACAGTTATCACTAGGTGTAACACTTTAAAATAATCCATAAATTAAAAATAAAAGCAACCATTATTTTGTTCTTTATCAGACTTAATTATAGTAAGTGAAGCATCTTTATTTATATGTTATACTGTATATTAAAAGTTTTCAAAATAATTTCTTTAAAATTTCCTAGAATGTAATCAATTAATCACTTTGTTTCTGAAAAATTTATAATTAAATTTAGAAAACAATCTAGAGTGCTTTTAAGAATAAAATTATTAAAAATATTATATATTCTATAAAATACGATTTACAGTTAAATATAAACTATGCAAAAGAAGTTTAAATCTTTCAATAGGCCTATTATACAGTAAATTACATCTTTACTTTACAATTTATAACCAGAAAGTTTTTAAGATAAATTCTCTTTTATAAGTTTGAAAATTTCAGTTTAATGTCGAAAGAATTACAGCAATAATTTGACCCATCTGACTGTCAGAACAGATCAAATCTCTTTCTGATATAAATTCAAATATGTTAATAACATATTCCTGAATGTTGAATTATCTTCAATAGTATTTTTCAGCAAATTTTAATGTAATTTTTAAATTATATTTAAATAAATACAGTATCAATATTTAAACATTGAGGAATATTGAGAGCAACATTACGCAAGAATTAAATGATCAATATTTAAATAAATTTTAATTGTTTATAATTTAAAATTAATTTTTATTCAAGATATTTTCTTATGGATGATAATTATGCAAATGAAAACGATTTAATAAATACAGTACTTTAAATTTTATTTTAAATAGTTAAAATTCTTCTAGAAAGAGCGTTATCAATCAAATCAATTTATGAATATTCGAATAAGGATAATAAATATTCTAAATTCTATTATCAAATCCATTTATAACATTGATTGATCACGAGAGAAGTCCAAGCAATACGTAAATGGAAGAATTCTTTAAGAACTAGTATTTTATATAATAACAACTTAAAGTATCAGTAATGGGATCATATTTTCTGATAATATTATTAGATAACATCCTCCATTTTGCTTGAAGATATTTTCTATTGATTGGAAATGCATTTAATATATAACGGTTGTAGTCGGATGAATAAATTCTTATATATTATAATACAAGTTATTTATAGAATATACATTTTTTATATTAATTTATTAATTATAGATTTATTGGCGCATTCTTCTTTGCTTTCTTTTGGTTCATTGAGTATTAATTATTGAAGTTTCTGTAGTAATGCATTAGTTTATCTTAATATTTCATACGAAGTACATAAAATTGATGGAAAGTTAAGTGATGGTTGTTAATATTGAGGTATATAATAAATGCACATGTCACTGCAAGAATTTTTAATAGAAAATATCAATTTTTATTGTTCTTAAATTGAAATAATACATAAAGATGTTAAATTAAATGTATTCAATTTAAAAAACAATTTCGTTAACTTTATATAAGTAAAATTTAATGGGATGAGATGATACCTTATGCTACTATTTAATTCTATCGATATAATTCTTTTTGTTTCTGAAAAGTTTTGAAGATTTAAACAGATAAAATCAATATAAAAAGTACTTTCATTTCAAGCTTTAAATAAGGGCCACAGTTTTAATATTCTGTAATATTACTACACTAATTATTATTTAATAGTTGTCTTGATTAATTAACACATTTTTAAATTGAAATCATAAATAAAACATTGGAGACCTGCAGTTAATTTTGTCAATTCCAAAGCTAATTTTGTCGATTAAGTAAAAGAATTTTGCCGATTTAAAATTTTTTCTTTTCAAATTGTTGACGTTAGTAATGACAAAGTTAAGAACATAATCTAATTAATCGATGTTGTAAAGTAACAATGTTAGAAAGTTGTCCATTTATCTTAAATGATAAACATTAATTGCGGATTAAAGATGTTTGTTTGAAATAATTCATTAATAATATTTAAAATGAATTAATTTAAAGTTAATCATGTAGATTAAAGATTAATTTTCCGAATAGAAATTAAATTAAAAATAAACTATTTGAGTTTTAAAAAAATCTTTAGAAAATTCATAATTTCGATTTTCTGTAGAATTATTATAAAAAGTTTAAATACATACTTTATTTTCAATTATTGATAAATATTAAATAAAATAATAATATTTTAATTAATTTATCAGCAAGAAATTAAAGAAAATTTATAAAAATATGTACTGTATACTCAATTTTTATTTGAAATTAAATTTATGGGTTTATGGAAATGTTTCATCTGTAATGAAATAAAGTAAAATTCATGTAAACAAATAAATAAAAGTGAAGAAAAACTTTAAAATAAAAGATAATTAGTAGTTATATAATATTTTATTCGATTACAAGGGCATTAGATTTAAAAACAAAGAACAGCATTCGTACAGTTAAGTACTTGGCATGCTTCGCTTATTACAAAATTGGTAACAGAAAATTATAACACTGTTTTAAAGATAGAAGGCTTTTTTCTACTTTATCTGCGCACCATTAACCTTACTTGAATAGTAGGAAATTGTAATATAAATCTTTCACAAAATAAATAAAATCGTTAACTGTTTACTGCCTTTTTATGTATAGCGATAACGATTATCTATCTAATCGAATTTAGCAAAAGATTTAACCACATTAATTAATTATTTAAATGATTTAATTTTCATTGAAAATAGCAAAATTAATACGCTTAATGAATTAAAACGGATTTTTATAGAAACTGATATATAAAGAATGAAAAATTATTTTAAAATTATACTGATTTAAAATTTTACACATATTGTGTACGAATTATGAAAACTATACATTTTACAAAAAATGTATTTCATATTTTACATATAATGCATAATATATAAATGGAGTTTATGCTAAGAACTTATAAAAAATTTCAATAAAGAATAATTCTTATTGGAATTGTGAAATCAACTGATAAATTATCACCGAAAGAATTAAAATAAAAAAAATAGGCCTATATTTTTAATTTCAGAACTTTGCAACTAATAGTAATTGGAATCAATAATTGTAATCTAGAATTGGTAAAGTGTTGTTTCAAGAATTTCAACCATGGAAACTCATAATACTACATTCATCCAGCAAAAGTAGTTACGCATCTAGATCGTATTGTCCGATTACTGTCAAACTCTGCGTACAAATAAATTTCAGATAAGATATGTGAATGATTACAGATCTGGTCCAGTTGCTTGCCAGATAATACCATCTAGTATCCTATACANTTCCCAAGTCTTGGTGCTTTTATCAGTTATTAATTTAACATCCAATCTGATTCTTGGGGAAATGGAACGATGATTCAAGCTCTTTTCTTTTTAAGTACCTTTAACAAAATGCATTTCAGATTTAAAGATATTTAAAAAGAATAAAAGAAAAGTGTTATAATATATTGAAATTGTTGTGATAAATTTCGCAAAACAGCACTAACAGATTACTGAAATAATATTTTAGTACCTTTGTAAAACCCGTGAATGCAGTATATGTTTTGTGTTTGCTACAATACGCAGATCGGTAGTTTTCTAATAATACAGAATGCTAAAATCTAATTGGTCAGGTAGAAAACTTAAGTTGCAGGTGGATATCATTTTTCAATAGAAAGTAATCATTGTCTTTCCCTGAATGAGGGTAAGATCCGTAGAAAGTTTTATTGTATTTGCTGAAACCGTGTCCAAAGGCAAATATAATTATTTCAATATATTATTATGATTAAAGCAAATTCTTCTTGATATATGATGTTCCATTATAAGTTATAGTGTGTTCATATTATAATATAAATTAAATTTATGGGTTTATGGAAATGTTTCATCTGTAATGAAATAAAGTAAAATTCATGTAAACAAATAAATAAAAGTGAAGAAAAACTTTAAAATAAAAGATAATTAGTAGTTATATAATATTTTATTCGATTACAAGGGCATTAGATTTAAAAACAAAGAACAGCATTCGTACAGTTAAGTACTTGGCATGCTTCGCTTATTACAAAATTGGTAACAGAAAATTATAACACTGTTTTAAAGATAGAAGGCTTTTTTCTACTTTATCTGCGCACCATTAACCTTACTTGAATAGTAGGAAATTGTAATATAAATCTTTCACAAAATAAATAAAATCGTTAACTGTTTACTGCCTTTTTATGTATAGCGATAACGATTATCTATCTAATCGAATTTAGCAAAAGATTTAACCACATTAATTAATTATTTAAATGATTTAATTTTCATTGAAAATAGCAAAATTAATACGCTTAATGAATTAAAACGGATTTTTATAGAAACTGATATATAAAGAATGAAAAATTATTTTAAAATTATACTGATTTAAAATTTTACACATATTGTGTACGAATTATGAAAACTATACATTTTACAAAAAATGTATTTCATATTTTACATATAATGCATAATATATAAATGGAGTTTATGCTAAGAACTTATAAAAAATTTCAATAAAGAATAATTCTTATTGGAATTGTGAAATCAACTGATAAATTATCACCGAAAGAATTAAAATAAAAAAAATAGGCCTATATTTTTAATTTCAGAACTTTGCAACTAATAGTAATTGGAATCAATAATTGTAATCTAGAATTGGTAAAGTGTTGTTTCAAGAATTTCAACCATGGAAACTCATAATACTACATTCATCCAGCAAAAGTAGTTACGCATCTAGATCGTATTGTCCGATTACTGTCAAACTCTGCGTACAAATAAATTTCAGATAAGATATGTGAATGATTACAGATCTGGTCCAGTTGCTTGCCAGATAATACCATCCAGTATCCTATACAAAGGCCCTCAGGGATTACTAATTTTACAATTTTCAGAGAACACGTTGTTTCTAAGTCTTCAAGCACCAGGTATTCCCGTTATGTGCTACACATAACGGGAATACCTGGTGTTAAATAACATTTTGTTACCTAAAAATAGTACATATTTTAAATCATTAGTCTAGGGGAAGGACTCAACTCTAGTGAGTTGGGGAGAATCGGCGTATTACATTGTTACAACTACTTTCTAGACAATGAAACGACGACTTTAGTAATTATAATTTAGAATTTAGTTGCTGTTTTGCCAAAAAAAAAAAAATCCACTTTATTCATGTTATGCAACTGATATTCAAAAAGTTTAATTTCCGCGTTAGACAGATTTTAGGTGTATAGTAGTATTTTACGTAACAAATCGTTCTGTTCTGAAATTTATTTTCTGTTTAGACAAGTTTCTGTTATCTAGAAGGTCGTTTTAGAGAAGTTGTACTATATATAGACATGATTTATTTCAAATTGGTAATTCGTCACTTAATAAATATTCAATATTTAACGAATAAGATTTATTACTCTATTATTAAATAATATTTTATATCTATTTAAACCAATTATTTGCTCATGAGGGAGCTGAGTGTCAAAACTGCATAAATTAATTATAGTTATGAATTATGATTTCATTAAAGATGCATAAATTTGCACGGCATTTACTTTTACCTTTTCTTCTAAATTAAAACATATAGACTGAAAACATAGCTAAATTAGCAAAAAGTAAATGGTTTGAAATATCTCATGCAATTCCATGAAGAATATTTCAAATAATTTCTGTATCTGCTGAATAGAAAGTTTAACACAACTTAACTTTTCACTTTTAATTTTATTAAGTATTTGATGTTACCTCAAAATTGCATTTAATATAAATTTAAAAAATGCTATTAGTTAATCTTTATAATTTAACGGATTACACTATAACATCTACCAGAATCCAAGTGGATAAAATAAAAAAAAACCACTGAACACTAGTCATGGGTTTGCGCATCACCAAAGGGTTGGCTACGTGATATTTTCCTGGCTTTCTTCGTGTGTCTAACAGCTAAATGGCAAGTATCTCACAAAAGTCATTTTGGGAAATACCTCTCCATGTATTGCCTTATCCCGTCAATCCATCCATCTGAAGAAAAACAAATTAAATTTGAAAGTAATTGCTATATAAACGCTTTTCAACAATGAAATTATATTATTTTCGGCTTTCAGATTTCTGCTTTGTTAATCTGATGAATAAATACTTTCAATCGGCAAAGATTGAAACTTAGAATACATTAAAACCTGTTTAAAACGAAAACTTGGAAAAACTATTCCTTACCGTACAAGTCCGGTTTACACAGGTTTCACTGTATTAATCTATCATACGATTCGATTTTTGAATTTCGTTCGTAGCCTTGTTTTTCAAAAATAACAGATCATCCTATTTTCCTTGCATTTTCATTCACTTCTCTATAGTACTAGTGGCTTAATTTATCCGGATAGATCCACTGAATACTGGTATACAGTCAAAGGTTCTCATCTCACCAACGAGCTAGTCACAGGAAATTTTCCGAATTTTGTTTTGTTTTTAATATCTAAATAGGGGCCAGTTTCCTGTAGAACGTCCTCCTGAGGAAATACCTCCTTTGAATATCCTCAAGTATTGCGTTGCCTTATTCCATCCATCGAATCCAATCAACTTCTGGTGTTTAAAAACAATGGACAAGGTTCAAATTTATCTGTCTATAAAATCTCTATCTGAAATGGTTAAGAAAATACAATTTTCAGTAAAGATTTTTCTATCAGTTGACTTTTTATTGGCTTTTGAGTAACCAGTAAGATCTCGAGGCCAATAGCATTTAGATTCACACTGACCACTTTTGAAAGCTTCCAATAAATCATTTTCCCAAGTCTTGGTGCTTTTATCAGTTATTAATTTAACATCCAATCTGATTCTTGGGGAAATGGAACGATGATTCAAGCTCTTTTCTTTTTAAGTACCTTTAACAAAATGCATTTCAGATTTAAAGATATTTAAAAAGAATAAAAGAAAAGTGTTATAATATATTGAAATTGTTGTGATAAATTTCGCAAAACAGCACTAACAGATTACTGAAATAATATTTTAGTACCTTTGTAAAACCCGTGAATGCAGTATATGTTTTGTGTTTGCTACAATACGCAGATCGGTAGTTTTCTAATAATACAGAATGCTAAAATCTAATTGGTCAGGTAGAAAACTTAAGTTGCAGGTGGATATCATTTTTCAATAGAAAGTAATCATTGTCTTTCCCTGAATGAGGGTAAGATCCGTAGAAAGTTTTATTGTATTTGCTGAAACCGTGTCCAAAGGCAAATATAATTATTTCAATATATTATTATGATTAAAGCAAATTCTTCTTGATATATGATGTTCCATTATAAGTTATAGTGTGTTCATATTATAATATGAATATATTTATTAATTATTAATAAACGTAATGAGTAAAATATTTTCAGAATAATTAATATTAAAATTAATGTTAACATAAAGAAGTCATGGGGGAAATAATTATCATTATTGCAAAAATTTATGATATTTTACGGTGATTATATTCCTCGAACAAATATATATTTAAAGTTTTTACTTTTAATCTTCTAATGCTATAGTTTAATTCACTTAAAACAGTAAAAAATTCTGAAATTTTTTACTGTTTTAAGCGAATATTTTATTCTGTATTTTTGATAATTGTAACTCTTTATGTTATATATTTAAATGCCATTACAGAAATTAAACTTCGGAAAAAAATTAAAAGTTAGGATACATTTAAATGAGGATTATATAAAATTCCCCTTTGTTTTAGTATGTAAATAAGGTTTATATTTAATTTTAAATTTGAATAAGAATGTAACATTTTACTCTTAGTCTTTAGTGTTGATATATGAATATGTTAATAAATAAAAGTAATTTTACATGAAAAAGTTGTTAGATTATAAATCGATTGAATCTTCATTTACTATTTTTTCTTTACACTGTAATTTAAAGAACTAAAATTTGCAACACAGCATTATTAACAGTAATTATAATAAATTATTATCAGAAACTATATGGCAGTTTCAATAATCATGAGTATTATTGTAAGAATGAATATTATATTCGTGATTGTAATTATTTCTTATATTATAAACTAAAGATCTGTTACTGAAAGTGTACTGTACTTCAGTAACAAATCTTTAGTTTATAATATAATAAATTCAAACATATATGTTTGATTTATTTGTTTACGGCAACACGACATGTAGGTGATTTGCCGAGAGGAATGTCTCCCGGGAGGACTTTCTAAAGGAAACTGGCCCCTATTTAGGAGTTACAAACGTGAAGAAAACCCGGAAAATTCCACTTGGCCAGCCTATTGACGAGGCGCGAACCCACGACCAAAATTTACTGGTTTTATTCACACAGTTACTGGTGGGCTCAGAACATTTAGACTTTAAATTAAAACTCTCAAAAAATGAATTTATTCACAAATACAATACTTTAATCATTCCGCTTTGCATAATTTAAATGCTTATGCATGTTGCAATTAATTTAAATTTACTTATTAGAGAAATACTAATTGTATGTTTGCAATAAGAACATATTAAATTTGATAAATAGATAAATATGTAACATTTTTAATGCTTTATTCAATTATATTATATACTTTTTAAAAACTTTTGTTCATATATAAACAAAATTATAAACTAATTTATAATTTAGATAATATTTAACTGTTTCTAGTATTTATTTTAATACTGACGCCTTTAAATGTATAAAATGCTTTAAAAAATTAAATTATAAATATTATTTAAAAAATGAAGTTAAAATCCGTAATTATAAAAGGAAACCATATGATTTATTTACTATATGAGGATAATTTTTAAAATTATTATACTAGTGTGATTTTTAAACTAGTTTTATATTGTTTTAAATTGATATAATTATTAATAATTCTTCGATTGATCTGTGAACTCTCATCACTTTTATTAACATTTTTAAAAGTACATTTTGTTTTTCTTAATATTTGAAAATCTGTTTTAAATTAATTTTTTCATAAAATAGTTTCTCGCATTTGTCGAATGTCTTTATCATCAGATTCTCATTTATGAACAATCAAGATATGTAAATTAAACCTTTATCAATATCGAATTGAAATTCACAACAATTTAAAAATTGAACTAAGTAAAAAAGCTAGAGAACTAACACATAATATAAGATTTGTTTTAATGTATTCTTAATTATATATTTGAATATTAGACAAAAATTTTGGCAAAAGATTGAAAATATAAAGAAAGATTCATGTGATTATAATGAAAATATTTATATAAAGAAAAATACATGTAATTATAAGAATTACATATATTCTTTCTTGACTGAGATTCTATTGATCTGTATCTTATAGTTTTTCTTCATTAAATTTTTCATCCGACTCATAATATTTATAAATTGGATATCAATTTAGTACAAACCCTCGAGGAGCAAACGTCCTAGAAAGTACAATAATTAGATTTTAAGTATAATTGATTTTCCTGATAGGAATTATAATATTAAAATGAATAGAAATATAAATGGAATTTTATTTGTACTCAATTTTTTCTTGGCATGAGATTTTTCGTTTGTGACATTTCAATTCTCTTTGTTTCACCTAAAGAAATACGATACTGTTTCAATTCCTTCAGATTTATTCCCTAGTTAATTCCTATCAGATAAAACGAATACTCTACGATATGCACACGTTTAAAATATACATATAATTTATGACCTTTCATAGAAACTGATTATGTTTAGAAAATATATAATGAATTTTTTATATAAGTAAACTGATAAATAGTAACTTCCCGAACAATTTTTTAAATTTAGAATTATATAAGAAATGTTTACGAAATCTTAAAATAATCAGTTTGATCATCTAAATTTAGATCCAGATCTGTAACATTAATTTCTTACAGTTGTTGCATCACATTTAGAAAATGATATTCATGTGTCATCATATTTACTAAAATTTAACATAATTGAATCTGAAATAAACTAAAATGAAGTATTTTACACTATATTAAACACTTAAAAATTCAGTAAATCAATTCGTATCAAGAATAATTTATATTCATTATATTTCGTATATATGCGTAAAAATACTTTTGTTAGTAACACTGTTTTAAATTTAATGAATTTAAATATTAATTTTAATTTTAACTAAAAAAGTGACGTGTAAACCCACATTTCATTGTTTTTTTGTATTAATAGACTAATCATTAAGCATGATAAATTAGTTTTAACGTTATAAAAGTTTGTATAAGATTTTAACTCGCTTACAAAATTCTGTTTAAACAAATCGACAGTTTGGTGTAGATAAATTAAAAGTGTATTAATCTTATTAATGCATAGTTGTTGAGCTAAATTAATGATTTTTCTTAAAATAAATAATATAGTACTTAATTTCCGCCATAAATTCTCAGTAAATAGCTTATAAACTAAAAATTAAAATTCAATTATTTAATAATATTTATAAGTTTTATTATCTTCACTTATTTTAATTAAATCAAAATCATTAATTATCTAATTGATTAAGTAAGAAATTATATAGCTCTGTTGAGTCATTTCTTTATATTATCTAGCTGAAAGGTTATGAATCTTTTTTATATCAACTTAACACAATTTTCATTATGTAAATAACCGTAATTAGATTAATTTTATTGGTATAAATTTAAGTAAATAAATTACTTAAAAACTTAAAATTATTACAAAAAATAAAGTAGAAAATAATTTTTATTAGATAACGTCTCTTATTTAAAAAAATATATTTGAATAGCAATTATAAATAAACTTTCCTACACTCGAACATCTTTGGAAATACATATTTAAACATTGAATAAGTGAGTTTTTTTGGCGCTGTACAGTAAATAGAACTCCTGATTAAGAGAAAGTGTTTCTTTTAAACTTTGTACAGCATTTAATTAAGATGACAATGCAGCAACTAATTAAAAAATCATTATTTTTAAAATACTTCGCAACAAGAATAATGCTACTTTACTACACAAACGTGTTCTTTTATATTTTTAGAGAAATTATGAAAAAAATATTGCTTTAAATTATAATTTATACAAAATTATAAAATGGAGAAATTTCTTTATTATATATTAGGTCTATAATTTGTAAATAACGTGACATAAAATTGTTATTTTACATCAAATATTTTTTAAAATAAACAATGTAAGAAATCAATTTTTATGGTATATTTTTCAAGCGATTATATAACACCAATGCCATTTAAATTAATTATAAAATGTAAATATATTTTTTAAATTGACTGCTTATCTCATATTTTAATTGAAGTTTATCAAGTATCAGTATTTATTATATACTTAAGTAGTCAAAAATAATAAACTTATTATTATATTATTTAAATATATATTTGTAATTTATAAATCTTCGTAAAACGCATTATTTTTTTAATTGATGTTGGTGAAATTAATTCAATTATAAATATTTAATTTTAAGAAAGGATTTATTTATTTTTCTTATTGAAACTTATTTATTATTCTTTAAACTAGACTATCACAAAACAAAGTCTTATTTCACATTTCAATATTTCCTTTCAGACGACAAAAAATAAATATATTATCTATGTTTATATATTCACCTATCATTTGTTTCTTTTTATTGTTTCGAGTACACCAGTCCAATAATATTTTCCATTGAAAACCAAGGTTTATTTTTTTATATATTCTTAGTTTTTTATTCATATTTATTTTTACAATTATAATCTATGCTATATAAATTATACAGAACAGATTAAATTTTTTTTCTACTTTTCATATAAAAGGTCACCAGAATGGAAATAAGTAGAATATTAACTATATAATTCTGTTCAAAATTTCAGGAAAATTTGAATAATCTTTTTCAAAATTTGAACTGTATAAATTGTACAACTACCTCATTCATTTCCACAAAAAAAATAATAAGATAAATATTATAAAAATTGAATTTTATTTTTATATTAAATATATTTATTTGCAACTCAAGTAAATTTGTCTATTGATAATATAATTCTTACTAACTTTAAAGTTTTTGTAAATAAAAAAAAATAATCGTTTCATAAGTGTTAACTTGGCCCTGTAACAGCGTGAAAATCTTTATTGCCAATAAAATTATTATTATTTATTAAAACATCATACATACTACTTCGAATTTAAGGCATATCCATACTTTAAAAATAGAAATTTTGGAAAATGAATTGAAAATTTGAAAAATTTTTTGCTTGATTTTAAGTTCAGAAACACACGAAACAATGCTTTAAANAAAATTCGTTAATTTTGCGATAAAAAGTTGAATTATCGTTGTAATATATGTTTTATTAGCTTCTAGATTTGTTAATATGAGATTTTCATGCCATTGCAATGTATTTTTATTCCAACGGGTGTCAACTGCATCAAATTTAGATAGAATAATGTTTATCGGGAAAAGTAAGATCTACTACAGATGTGAAACACTGATTAGATAACGTCCTCTTATTTAAAAAAATATATTTGAATAGCAATTATAAATAAACTTTCCTACACTCGAACATCTTTGGAAATACATATTTAAACATTGAATAAGTGAGTTTTTTTGGCGCTGTACAGTAAATAGAACTCCTGATTAAGAGAAAGTGTTTCTTTTAAACTTTGTACAGCATTTAATTAAGATGACAATGCAGCAACTAATTAAAAAATCATTATTTTTAAAATACTTCGCAACAAGAATAATGCTACTTTACTACACAAACGTGTTCTTTTATATTTTTAGAGAAATTATGAAAAAAATATTGCTTTAAATTATAATTTATACAAAATTATAAAATGGAGAAATTTCTTTATTATATATTAGGTCTATAATTTGTAAATAACGTGACATAAAATTGTTATTTTACATCAAATATTTTTTAAAATAAACAATGTAAGAAATCAATTTTTATGGTATATTTTTCAAGCGATTATATAACACCAATGCCATTTAAATTAATTATAAAATGTAAATATATTTTTTAAATTGACTGCTTATCTCATATTTTAATTGAAGTTTATCAAGTATCAGTATTTATTATATACTTAAGTAGTCAAAAATAATAAACTTATTATTATATTATTTAAATATATATTTGTAATTTATAAATCTTCGTAAAACGCATTATTTTTTTAATTGATGTTGGTGAAATTAATTCAATTATAAATATTTAATTTTAAGAAAGGATTTATTTATTTTTCTTATTGAAACTTATTTATTATTCTTTAAACTAGACTATCACAAAACAAAGTCTTATTTCACATTTCAATATTTCCTTTCAGACGACAAAAAATAAATATATTATCTATGTTTATATATTCACCTATCATTTGTTTCTTTTTATTGTTTCGAGTACACCAGTCCAATAATATTTTCCATTGAAAACCAAGGTTTATTTTTTTATATATTCTTAGTTTTTTATTCATATTTATTTTTACAATTATAATCTATGCTATATAAATTATACAGAACAGATTAAATTTTTTTTCTACTTTTCATATAAAAGGTCACCAGAATGGAAATAAGTAGAATATTAACTATATAATTCTGTTCAAAATTTCAGGAAAATTTGAATAATCTTTTTCAAAATTTGAACTGTATAAATTGTACAACTACCTCATTCATTTCCACAAAAAAAATAATAAGATAAATATTATAAAAATTGAATTTTATTTTTATATTAAATATATTTATTTGCAACTCAAGTAAATTTGTCTATTGATAATATAATTCTTACTAACTTTAAAGTTTTTGTAAATAAAAAAAAATAATCGTTTCATAAGTGTTAACTTGGCCCTGTAACAGCGTGAAAATCTTTATTGCCAATAAAATTATTATTATTTATTAAAACATCATACATACTACTTCGAATTTAAGGCATATCCATACTTTAAAAATAGAAATTTTGGAAAATGAATTGAAAATTTGAAAAATTTTTTGCTTGATTTTAAGTTCAGAAACACACGAAACAATGCTTTAAATTCGGCAATTCTCCGATTTAAACTATTAAAAGTATATGAGTAAGAAACATTTATTTTATTAAAGATGATNATGAGCCAATTGCATGTTTTCTTCGATCTATCAAATATAAACCTTAACAATCCTTTAGCTTAACATGTCATATTTCTGATCGTCTCTAATCAAATTCAATCATATCAAATTTATAACGGATCTTTTAAGATAAGATATGAGATAATTCTGCAGAAATCTTATAAAAAAATAAAGCACAAACTATAATAAAAAATCAATCTGTAAATATTTATATCTGTCACGAAATCGATTTAACATATTCAAACCGCTTGAGGAACATTTACAGCTGTGAAATGTATGCAAATAATTTATTTTATATATATAAAAATTAATATATTGATGTTGCAGTATGTGTTACAATTATTTTTCTTTCTTTAGTGAATATAATCATAAAAAAATAATATAAGAGGCAAAAAGACAGTTTTCATCTAATAATTAAATTTTATTTTTTAATATTCTATATTAAAATAACGAAAAACTGATAAATTAGTTTAGAAAATTCGTTAATTTTGCGATAAAAAGTTGAATTATCGTTGTAATATATGTTTTATTAGCTTCTAGATTTGTTAATATGAGATTTTCATGCCATTGCAATGTATTTTTATTCCAACGGGTGTCAACTGCATCAAATTTAGATAGAATAATGTTTATCGGGAAAAGTAAGATCTACTACAGATGTGAAACACTGATATTTTTGTTCAATTTCAAGAAATAAAAGTAAAAAAATAAACAGAGATTCAGAAGTAGAAAAAGGATAATCATTTTTTTCAACTGAAATTTAGTTTATAAGTTAAATATTTACTATTTTTTAAAAATATTTATTAATCTTTTTGAATTTTTTAAAATAAGTCTTTGTAATAAAATTTTAAAGTAAATCGATTTGTGAAAGTTTTCTAAGGTATTTTAAAATCAATATAAATAAAATAAACTATTACAGATTTATTTTACTCATAGAATAATTTAAATTAGAATTATAGAATTAATCTTATAAATACTAATTTATTTATTTAAGTTACACGAGGTTTCGCTGAAGTATGTTAAACTGTATTTGTTTATATTATAGACTATATGTTATATTAATTCGTCTGATTTAATAGTAAGTAATCCTGTAGGAACATGATTATAGTAAAATTTATATAGCACAAATTCAGATAAATAAAGCTATTCTGTTATGTTAGTTTACTACACAGCTCTTTAACTTTCTTTTTTTTTACAATCTAATCTAGTAAAGAGGCAATTACAGATCAGTACTCCAGCCTGAATCACTAGAAGGTTTGTTCAATAGAGAAATAGGCGTGGTGACATGGTTCCTTTGGACCAACTCATTTGTAAGCTTAACAAAGGATTTTATCATTGTTATACATGGCTTTTCTTTTCGAAACATTTCTAAGTTTAATTATTAACCATAATTTATTTTTTTATTTTTGTTAAATTTACTTGTTTATTAACATATTCTGAATTATAACAAGGTTTACAATTACTGAAATTTTTTTTTTTAAAATAGCGAAATTTCATTTTTAGTTTCTACACAATCTTATTTTCTCTGATTGGATTGAAATAAATTTTAGGAAAGCACCTGCCCAATTGAAATATTATTAGAAATATAATTAAATTGAGAATTTCCATCCAAATTAAATGTATATAGATCCATACGTTGCAATCAGTAATTTACTTTTAGACATGTGTAAGAAAGTTTTTCTTACTTTTTTAAATCAAACGATTTTTCTATTTAATGAGTCAATTGCATGTTTTCTTCGATCTATCAAATATAAACCTTAACAATCCTTTAGCTTAACATGTCATATTTCTGATCGTCTCTAATCAAATTCAATCATATCAAATTTATAACGGATCTTTTAAGATAAGATATGAGATAATTCTGCAGAAATCTTATAAAAAAATAAAGCACAAACTATAATAAAAAATCAATCTGTAAATATTTATATCTGTCACGAAATCGATTTAACATATTCAAACCGCTTGAGGAACATTTACAGCTGTGAAATGTATGCAAATAATTTATTTTATATATATAAAAATTAATATATTATAAAATATACATGTTTAAATGCTATTTTTATAATTAATTTCATTATTTTATTAATATTATTTTTGTACATCCTGTAAGTACATTATAAACGGTATGAAGGGGATAATAATATAGTGGGATATTTGTCATGTTTTACCCTATATAAGATGCTAACCAAACATAAACATGCTTGAAACAAATAGAAAGTTATGACATGATGTACTCTAGAAAGAGCAAACAGTTTATGAGAACTATTTTAAGTATATAACAATTTCCCCATTGAAATGAGTTCTAAGAATTTTTTATACCCTATATAAAGCTAGTAAAAGTCAAAGATAAAATTAAAGGTTTTTTTCCAGATGTTTTAGAAGCTAGAACAAAAAGGTTCCTTCAGCAATTTTATTTTTAAGTTGAAGTGGTGCCATCTGTGGAGAATTACAACAATAATTATAATTTTATAGTCATTAAAATTTTGAAGGGTCCCACTGTGAATTTTGTTACGCGAATTAACAAAAAACAAATTAGATAGTCCGAAGAATTTTATTTTGAATGAATTCTGATGCAAAATATTATGCTTCCGTTGCAAGGTTGCATTGTAATAGTATAGGGGAGAACATTTAGAATGAAATATTTTTAAGACCTTAAGTGATTCAATGGAATGTGGATAAATAATGCGGTGACTTAACTTTTACATTATTACTTTGAGTGGAATTCTACAAGGAGTGAAAGAGATTTTTATTTGTTGCATAGGAATAATTACATTCCACATTCTAGATACTTTAATAAGTAGACAAATGCGTGTGTAAAATTTAGATTTCAATCATTTTTTTTTTAAATTAAATGTTTAATTTTAAATTTTAAAAAAATGTAGCATTAAATTTAAAGTGTAAACACAGTAGGCCCTCGATTTAACGGACTAATTGAGAAAAGGGGTTTTCGCTACTACCGAAAATCCATTAAATCGAATGCATTTTAAAAACATATATTAATATTGAACTTATAATGTATAGGATGTATTAAAATGTCACAATGTATAAGTACAAATAAAATATCGTTATAATGTACTGTAAATTGAATAATTTATACTCGTTGACTTCATTGATTTCTGTTTGTTCTATTCTCAAATAAAAAAGAAAGATTATATATTATTTTCTTTAGGACAGAAATTTTTTCCTGTCAAATCCGAATTCCGTTAAGTTCCGTTAAGTGAATAAACAAAATTTTGCGAAATTCGACTACAAAAAATTACATCTTACAAATCTTAATACAGTTTTAGTCAAAATTTTAAATAAAAAAAACTTTTTTTTAGTTAATATTGATGTCTACCATATTTTAATTGAACGTAATGAATTTTAGAGATCGAGATAAATTTTAAAATATTAAAATTTATTCATATCGATCTTTAGAATTTATGTAATTATCTTTACAACATCCCAAAATCTTCCATTTACAATTATAAAATTCCAACTAATATCTCTTCCGATTAGATATTCCCTTCTTCTCCTATCAATTTCTACAATTTTTATTGAAAATCATTACAATAATTCTATTAAATTTGTTTATTTAAACTTTATTTTGTAATTCTTATTTATTTAGTTTTCACATTTCTTATTTTTTAAACTTCTATTAAGGATAAGTGCTTCACGATATTAATAAATATTGATTAGTTGCTGTTTAGCTAATGCAACGGGTTAAATTCGTAATTTTCATTAATTTTTCTAATTTCTTTTTCGAAACTCTAGAAGAAAGAAACATTTTAAATTGGGCTACTAATTGGTCAAGGGAAGATTGGCCCTCGCCCTTTTTATTGGACAAATGCCAATAAACAGGGCGAGGTCCTCGAGTGAATTACTCTTCTAGTATACTTATGGAATTTGCCTCATCCTGTCTTCCCATGATCGAAATAATTTAAAGTTATGAGCTAAGAGAAATCAATGTTAAGATGTTATTTTTAGTCTCGATGATACTTTAATCCGTAAAGTTTTTGGATAAAAATATTCTAATGTTATACATTTACTTATTAAAACAGTTGTTAATTTGATTGACAATTCATAATCAAAACAATGGCAAACATAATTTTTTTCCTCGTATATCTTTATTCACATAAATATGGACGTTATAAGATTTTGTAATATCGTATTTTCCTAATCAAGTACAGCTGCTATCTTTATCTATGGTGGTATTCATCAAATATTCTGTTCGACTTCCCTGTTAGCAGCTGCTATCGTTGTCGTTTCGCGCTTTTATACCGTAATAATGTGAATGATACCATCTTATCTCAATATAAACATCATAAAATAACGTAAAATTCTGTTTTATTTATTTTTTAAATTAAAAAAAAAATAGCAATTGTTGCAGTAAAATTAATGGATTATTTCAAGTATGAAATACATTTTTGTAAAGAAAAAAATAGTAAATTAATATTATTTATTTCAGTTTATTGCATTTTATATTTTTAGAAACAAGTAATTGAAGTTATGAACTCTTTTCTTTAATTTATTTTTTCAAAATTCTGATATTTTATTATTAAATTTAGTAACTGCAAGCGTTAGAGAAGAAAAAGAAATTTCATGTTTAGTCTACTTTCATAACTTATTTTAACTTTGGTAAACATGAAATCTACTTTTTCTAAGTCCAAAGGATTTTCTCTTTCGCATTAACGATTTTGAAAGAATTTTCAAACTGTTTTAAATGTTATTTTAAAACTATATTTTAAAAGTTCAAAATCGAAATACTTCAAATCTGAATATTATTTAACTTTATATCAATACAAAAGATTACTTTCTTATTTATAAATTGATTTCAAATTAAAAATTAAATTTTACATTTCATTATTTAAAAAATATCTATATATAAACGAAACTATTAAAGTTTTCCTCTTGAAATATTAAAAAAAATCTAAGGAAAAAAAAACATTTAAAATATTTTTATTGGAAATGTTAGTTTTCTAGCGATAAAAACGTTTATTGCGAATTTTTTTTCTTTGTTGAGTTCTCAAAGTTTTTGACAAGAATATAATTACTTTGAGAACTGAGTAAAATTGCTTCACATAAAAAATAATTTTTTAATGATTTATAAATAATATAATTTTTTAAAATTTATTTTTATATTGAGAGTTTATTTTAACTTTCATATTACATTAGATTGCTTAAATTTCTATTGAATTTCATTTATTCTAGAGAAGAAACCTTAACTTTTATACTTTATTTTCAATTTAACAATATATTTTTATTAATTATATAAAATCTATCATCTTATCCTTATTTTAGATAAGTTTTTTGTTGATTTTAGTGTTAGTAAAGTAAAATAATTTATTATTTAATAATGTTTTATCTTATATATAATGTACAGTACTAGAACTTTATTAAATAATTAAAGAACAGCTGTAGACGAAGGGATCTACTCGTAGGATTTAATTGTCATTTACTTCAAATTTATCTTGCTTATTAAAAGAGTTTCTATATAAATGAAGAATGGTACATCTATTATATTATGACTTTGTCATTAATTTTTGCAGAACCTTGAAATCTATAGAATTTGTTACAAATTGGGACAAAAAAAGAAAGAAATTGATCATGACAATAACTAAAGAAAAGATAAAATAGAATAATCTTCAAATAGTTGGAAGTGATTTCAACTCATAGAGATAACATTCAATAGATTTTATTCTCGTTTATCTTCGAGAAATAATGTTCATTTTATAACTTTAAATAGAATTTTTTTCAATTACACAGAAAAAATATTAAAATAATACGTGAGTTTTTGAGCGAATACGATATTTTACCTTTACAATAAAGATTTTTATTTTTACTCTTTACTGAAGATTTTACTCTTTATTGAAGTTTAAAGCACCATTTCTAAAAAAGAAAATTTCACATTGAAAATAAATCATATCTTTAAATACTTTTAAAATTCAGCTTCTATTTAATGAGATTTGTTGACTGTAAATTCACTTACTAAATGTCCTTTTCAAGTAAAAAAAAATTTTAAATATTGTTTAGAAATCTTTTGGAAAGCTTGAAAAATAATCTTAAACCAAGTTTTTTTTTTCTCTTTCTTTGTACAATAAACTTATTTTTTATTTTTTTATAAAGTTTTGATAGATGTATATTTTAAAAGAGGAAAAAATCCTTAAAAACTATATTTTAAAAATATCTTTAAAACGATTTTAACTTGACTTATAAAACGTTTCAATATACAAGTTCGACACAAAATTAACGAGCTTTTTGTAACTTTTTATTTTATATAATTCAGAAAATCATTTGTAATCGCATTTTACACGGTCTTCTGTTGAGTTGCAGCTGCAGATGATTTCTGTAAGATTGCTGAGGAGCTCCGTCGTTTTTATCTTCCCCTTTTCTAACGGCACAAAATGAATTTCTTCCCAAGATCAAGTATTCGTAGGGAGGAAGATCTATCGAATAAAATGATCAAGCAAAGCGCTTTTCTTATTAGTTAAAAAATACTTTACAGACAAAGCGCATCGTTATGAAACAAGATCAACTCCGACATTTTCCTAGTGAGAGCTATAACGTGTCTGTACTGAAACCCCCGCCTACTGTTACTGAATCAAGTGAACAGGATGAAATTTGCCTCACTGTGAGAACATAGTTCAATTTAAAATATCTGTTTATTTTTTCCTCCCTTTGTTGGTTCCATATATAGAATTGAATTCACTTCTATCCGTCTATCTATTGTCTGTTCGAGTACCATGTGAGAACGGCTAAATCCCCTCTAGTCTGTAGAATGCATTTAAAGTAAATTTTAATGTAAAATTGTTGTTAGTCGGATTTATTATAAGTATAATACATATTCTTTTTCCACGTAGGCTACACATTTTTATATGAATATATTATCTTTACTTAATATATAATTTTTTCGAGAGAAACCAGGTACTGTACCTTATCTAGTACATTTTAAAAATAATGAAATTTTATGAAAAAATATTTAATAATTTAATAAAGAGTTGATAAATTTTTTACTCGCCTTTGTATTAAGGTATTTGAAATAAAGCATCGAATCATGAAAAAGTTCAATAAAATATTACAAAAATTTCTCGGAATCTTGAAATTTGTCGAATTTTTTGGATTCTGAAAGGGTGAATGATCAATTCTTTTTATTCATAAGATAGGATTTTCAAAATTGCATTGTTATTAATAGATGTGAAAACTCTAATAATAATAATAATAATAATTTATTTTAAAACTTAAAATTATTAAATAGTACTTTTATATAATTTTATTCGAAATTATATCATTAAGTCGGCAACAAAAAATAGACTCATTTAAGGAAAAGAAGTTTAATTACTATATTTAATTTAAAAATTTGTAAACAAAGATTTTGTAATTATTTAAAAAATAATACTTAAAATTACTAGATTTTTGAAGAAAGAAAATAATTTACCAAATTCAAACTGAAGATCAATATGATAATAAATATAAAAAATATTTTTATAATACACAAAAACCAAAAAAACATTAAAACTATTAAACAATTACCCTGGAGAGCATTTCAAAGATTTTAAGATAAATGTTTGAATAAAAGATAAGAGAAAGATAATTCAGTAATTAAACATTAAATTTGAAAAAGTTTGAAGATAATTTTTTAAAATTTTATTATATAAAATTATAAAATAAGTTCATGAAGATTTTGTTAATAATCAAAGCATATTCAGAATAATTTTTCTGCACTTTTTTTCGGTTATAAATTTAAATGATACTATAATAGGCAAATAAATAATAGAATTTTATTAAATTTTCAATAAATATTGAACAAACAATTTAAAAGTTCAATAACTATAAAAATTAAACCATTAATTTAGTAAATATTATTCTGTTTAATAACACAAAAAATGTAAAATAAGTACATTTAATTTTAATGTTGTCATCATTAAAATTGTTTATGTAATTATTAATGCAATAAATTTAACAAAATTACAAATAATATTTAAAATTTATAATTTAATATTACTATTGAAAATAATTATTTAGTATTTAAATTTTAAATTAAAAACCAACGAATAAGTTTATTTAAATTATTAATTAAATTATACATTCCTGGAATGAATGTGATTATCATTAACTATATTCTGAATATTTGTCAAATATAATTTCAAACGTAAAGTTTTACAGATATATTTTTATAATAATACTTACATTACACTAATTAAACATTATTGCACAGTTATAATCTAATTTATAATTAGACCTATTACTATGTTATTATTTTTCAATTACTTTATGTATCGGATTATCGGATAAGTCGACTTTTTTAGCCTAAATTTTTTTCTGAAACTGAAGGTTGACTTATACAGCGAGTATTAAATGAGAACTTTGTTACACGTGGTAAACAAGGCAACAACTCTTCTAACAATCGTTGTGTTCCAATTACAATAACTCCGGCAGGCTGTCACAAATATTTGCAGCTAAGACTAGTGTTTGGCGAACTTATTTTACACTGAGGACACAGGGTACAAATACACTGCCAAGAGTGTAAAATAGTTTTGAAGCTGGCTGCGTAGAATTGGATAGCATCATCATCGATGAAAATTGCAGGGATAAGCAAAGGCTATTATATTGTTCTGTTGGTATAGAACTACTGCATATTTGTATGCAGTAGTTCTACACTATGTAAAGTTGTGAACTATTAATATTTTATAAAGAATGTTCATTTTGGTTTATTGTGTTTACAGGCAGACTTGATATAAAATAGAGTACTTATAAGATAACTTATTGTGACTTGTTGAACATTTTTAGCGGTTACTTAGTGTCCTATATAGACGTTCATTTTTATACGAAATTTATCATATACATAGAATATTGAAAATGCCCACCAATGATCGGGTGGATAACACCACTTAAAACACTAGTTATGGGTTCCGCCTTGTCAACGGACTGGCCGCATGGAGTTTTCCGGGTTTTCCTCACATGTGCAATATCCGATTAGAAGTCAGTTTTCCTTAGAGAGCCTTTCCGAGACTCCTTTCTCAGATCGTCCATGTGTTACGTTGCGTTGTTCCATCAATCCAATATAACCTAAGCCAATCCTATAGGTATTACAGTTATTGTCTCAATGAAAGTGGTGCGACCTCATTACATGCTTTTGTCATAGGCTGCCGTATGCTGTATATACATTTCTAGTCTATCGTTAGCCAACCGTATACTTGGACGTTAAACCAGAATTTTGAGCTGAATATTTTGAAATCTGCTTATAAACCGGTAGGTATAGCAAAGAGTATATACTTATATTTCACAAAAATTTCAGAAAAAGATATAAAAAGAGATATCTTTTCTGAAATTTAGATAAGTTTTATACCCCACTTAGAAAAAGACAGTAGGCCTATATTTTAAATGTAAAAAAATATAATTTTTTCCCTATTTTAGTCTTTCATTCATTTATTTACAACATGATAAAGTTCAACTAACTACAAATGGATTCACGCGATTGTATTTTACAAGCAGATTTATAATTAATGTTATTTTTTCTTATTGTTGTTGTTAGCTGGAAAAATTCAAGAATGTTCTAAATAAATAAATAAATAGGGTTAATAATAAAATGGGAAAGAGTGATAAAAGCTTTATTTATAAAATATACAAAAGCTAAAACTTAAAACGATTAAAGAATAGTAACTTGACGAATATGACGAATATTGGTAAATATCAAATCAATACGATGGAAAACTATATTTAAAAATTGATACTGTATTTATATTCTAAAAAATGCACTGATTTTGTTTAGAGAAGTAAAAGATATTTTCTAAATATTTGAATCCTTATTTTGCGTGTTAATGGAGAAACCAATTTTTAAAAATAAAAAATTTTATCGGATTTAGAGATCCGACTTTTTTATAATTTGAATAAACTTTTAAATAATCAATAATGTTTTGTTAATATTTCGTTTATCATATTCTATTTATTTAATGCAAAGTTTTTGCATTGAATTTTTATAGTAAATTGGATAACGATAAAAAAGCTGACGAATATAACAGAACTAAAAATTAAATGTATAAAAATAGCAGGAAAATGACAAAAATTTTTAAAATGATAATCAAAGATTAATAACAGTTTTTATATTTTGATACAATGCATTTATCGTTGATTGATATTTGGAATGATAGGTCTGTAATAAAAGTTATGAAATACAGGCTGAGAGAAGTGAGATGGGGCCTGAATCAGATGTAAATGAACTTTTTTCAGTCACTTTCGCACCTACCAGTAACCGAGTGAATTAAACTATTGAACATTGATAGTTTGTCGTGGGTTCCTGCCTCACCAACGGGCTGGCCATGTGAAGTTCTCTGGGTTTTCTTCAAATTCGTAACATCCAAACAGGTGCCAGTTTCTTTCAGAAAGCTCATCCGGGAGGCACTTTCTCTTTGACAGATCGTCCATATGTTGCGTTGCCATATTCCACAAAACCAAACCAATCAATCACTTTCATATTCTTTACGTAAAAAGATGAAGTTGTCTGATGCTGAAACCTGGACCAAATAGGGCTTATAAGCTCTTGCTGACCTTGTTTTTTATATGGGCCTGAATACATTTAATATGTTAATATTCGAAATTAATAAACAATTAATATTAACAATTACAATTAACTGTATTATCCTATTCCATGTAAAGATGTTAAATCTTTCGGATAGGTTAAACATTAACCACATCAATAACCATATCAAATACTGTAGCAAGCTACTTATTACCTACATAGATTTACGTATTTGTCTTTGTATTAAATTCATTCATGTATTGATATTTGGAATTTTACCATTTACTGTACAATGAAACTTATGATAGATGATATCACAGACTGAAGCATTTCTAAAAATTTAGTTTTAATATTTAAAATAAACAGTATAAAACTTTTAGTTACTTTTTTTACCTTTTATATTTTAGGGGAAAATGTCATAAAGCCAAAATAAACCAAACCAAAACTCATGAAATGGAAATCATTGAAAAATACAGTATAATATTTTACTTACTAGAAAATGACTTTTCTAGAAATAATTTTAAAATTTATAATTAAATATAGATTAACATTACTGCTGAAATTCTTTTAAACAAAGATAAATCTAGATATTAATTAAATAATAAACGTTGAAATTAAAGTGCGAACTCATATGTATCTCTATAGTAATTGTTTCATTTAAGAAAAAGAATACTACAAATAATATTACAAAGAATTGAAATTAAAGAATATTACAAACGTCGTGTTTTAAGCCGTTAAATAACTATTAAATATATATTATTTTATAGATAAAAGATTATAACTACAGTAATTCCTCTGTTTACGCGAAATTAATTCCACGAAAACAAAGCGTAAATGAAAACCACGTAATGGAGCCATAAAAAGCTGTTTCAAATAGAGATCTGTTCTATATTCTGAAGTACAGTATTTTCTCTTACTGGGGTAGAAAAATTTTAATTAAAATTTCTTTTCTTAAATATACGTCTATATAAGAGGTTACTCATAAAAAAATATACTTTTCGATTTAACTATCATTTATTTCCATGAAGTTGATTAATTAGTTTAAAATTTTTAAACTGTATTAAAGTGAATTGACGCAAATGGAGAGATTAGTGTACAGTGTTTACATTACGTCACGTTGTTTGCTTTAAATTTATTTTTAAGATATTCGTTAAAATTTTAAAAATACAGGATGCCTATAATTAAAGTCTATTACTTTAGATCACTCTAGAGACAAAATTTAGTGTCAGAGCCGTAAAATTTGCTAGAAACATTTATCTCGATACGGAAAAACTATGGAGTTTCAAAAATACTTACAATTTTCACCTCTAGGATTCTATAACGGCGCTACTGTCGAAGCAGCTTCAACGAAATTGTTCGACATGCTTCCTCCAATTTCAGTCACATTTTTGCAATAGAGTTATCACATTGACAATAGTCGAGTGGAACATGTCAGAACTAATGAGACTCGTTTCCCTTTCAAATCGTTTTAGTTCTGATAAATCCCCAACTCCACCTGTATAAAACCTGCTTTTCAAAATAGCCCCCATAACTAGAAATCACAAGGTGTGAGATTAGGTTTTCGAGTAGGACATTGTATTGGAAAAGACTAACTGATCATTTTGAATCGTGTTAGACAATACGTCTTTCACAATAACTGCAATCTGGGTACTTATACAGTCTTACATAAATGTGATGTTACTGAAACATCTTCCCTGTTGTAGTTTAGGACTGACAAGTTTGTTTGTGAGTTACAGATCACTGCTGTTATGTGATACTGCTGCGGCACGAGCGTCTCCCCGCAGATGTGCCTTGGCTGCCATAATCTCGTGATGTTCGAGTTGTAGCTCATCATATGTTCTTTGTAAATGACGTTATGTCTTCTCTGATAGTTTTCTCATTCGATCTATAGCACTGACGAACATGTAGTTTCTTTCTAACGCGCACAATTATTTTTAATTAAATGCTTAAAAAATTAATAATAAACTTTAAAAGTATACAGCAAATTTTCTTTAATTCGTAAGCGTAAAATGTAAATTTTAATAAACAATGCTTACTTATTAACATAACAGAATTGTTAATTTGATCATAAATACAGTAATCATACTGAAAATTAATTTATGACATATTCTATTCAATAATGTTAAAATAACGCATCAATTTAATAAAAAGTATGAAAATGTTTTATGAAGATCAACCTTTACGCATTTGATGCAAAGATAAAAGTATAGTTTGATATCCTTAGTGAAATATTAATTAACATCAGATGATGCAAAATGGTAGGAATAGATATGACATAAAACGAATGAATATGTCAATAAAATATTTGAAATCAATTCATTTCTAGATCTATTTAAATCATGTAATGTTACGGACTTTAGAAATAGTTCAAATGCTTTGATTAGCTTATCATTTAGTATCCATACGTAACTTATCAATTAGAACCGCAGAAATAATTTGAAATAAGATTTTATTTTAATCAACTGTAGTTTGGTTATAATTTTTATCATAAAAGAAAAAAAGAAATTTTAAAACTCCGTTTTAATTAGCACAAAAATTAATTTAATTGTCTAAAGATATGCAGAATTCTCTTCCATTTCCATTCTACTGACGCAACAAAAGTAATAATATATGCTTGGCACAATGCTATCACACAGAATACAAGTCTATCATATAAAATACAAAGTTTGAAATTAGTGATTTACAAAAAGTAGATGTAGTTTACAAACTCGTAATTCACTCTTTTTCAATATTATTTAATGTCCGATTTATATATTTTCTTTCTTTTATGTCAACACATTACTCTTGAATTTCACCATTGTTCTGAATTGTTCCTGAATTATTCTGAACAGATATTTCAAATTATTATTATTATTAAATAAATTGACATATTAGTGTTAAATTTTAAAATATTACACAGAATATATATGATGTAACATTATTTAACAAGTATAGCTAAAAGCATTATGTGATCATTTATGGACATAGAATTCTTTTAGTTTTGCGAATATCTATAGTGAAATATTCAAATGTATTAAAAGCTTAAAAAGTGTTATAAGATTTTGAGAATAATTTGCATTGAAAAATGTATCAATAAATTTCAGTAAGAGGAATATAAGTTTCTACAGTAAAATTATAATTTCTAAAGTTAAATTTACATCAAAATACTTTCATTCACTGAAAACAAATGACAGTTATGTTTATTAATGATGGAACTGATAAAGAAATATTAAATGTTGTTATATTAAACAGTAGTTTTTCTGAACTATAGAGTATTTCATTTTATAATCAATTAATTTGTGAAGTATTTTGACCGTAAAAAGCAAATTTTCCTCACATAAATAAACCTTTCAAACATCTTATTATTTCAGTATAGATGTTAAATGACATAAAACTATCGAAAGCACATTTGACATATTTCTAAAGTCAATAACATTTAAAATTAAATGTAGAAACTAATTGATTTCAAATATTCTATTGACAAGTCTACTCGTTTTATTTCAAATCTGTTCCTACCATTTTGCATAATTGATTAGCTAAAACTCAAAGATCACTGATTATGAGAGCTAAAGTACTGTACTGTACAGTACATCTGCGGTGAGACGCTCGAGCTGCGACAGTAGCATCCTTAGATTCCTACCGGAAAAATTGTAGCTATTTTTGAAATTTTTTCTTTAGCTCTTGTGTCGAAGTAAACGTGTCTACAAAATTTTATCGGTTTATCGCTAATAAAGTAATAGTTTTGACTCCAGAATGGTCTAAAGCGATATAATTTAATTATAAATACCCTGTATTTTAGACGAATAAGCTTTATCCTGTCTCTCTAAAAGACTCGGGTTCGTTCCGGAGGCAGGAACTTAAGAAAATTTTTATGGGAGTCTGTTTCGGATATATTGAACCCCGTTCCTCGCCATTTGATCGTCCCTATTGTATACCTTGTCAACTCATTTATTTATTTATTTACACAGTAATGGGATATAGCACATGATGATTACTCCCAAGAAGACAAGTATTTTATCCCATAAAATCGATAGTAACAAAATACACCAAAACAATAAAATTGTGAGATTTCGGACTTAATTTTTCGATTAATTATAACGTGGGAAGAAATGTTAAGACACTTTCATTTACGTCAGTTCTATTTTGCTTCCATATCCCACGGGATCGGTAAACATATGACGCCCACCATTTCTCATAACAAAAGGCATATCCGATTGCAACAACCGACTAGGAAAAAACTTTTGTATGTGGTCATCAAGACGCCGAGCCCTCCTTGACATGAGAAAGTTTTCGGATAAATAATATCAGCTTACTGTCGATGAGTGTGAATAACGAGACCTAAACAATGACACGAGAATCAAACAACTAAAAGGAAATAAAACTTCGCCCAAGTCGTCACCATCCCATGACAAAATCTTATGACGGCCCATCGGGTGCAACTGCAACAGAAAATCACCTAACAAAATTCTCACACCCGATGGAGATATAATAGGCTTGCACCCGACCTTCGGGGCGAAACCGTTTCCTCGCCCTATCAACCTACTAGTCGACTTACTGCAGTACGAGGCCATCACTACCTACCCGAATAACTATAAGAGGTATTATACTTGTATGAATTAGGTAAACTCTCTCTCTCGGTCTATTAGGAATAAGTAGTTAAAAGTTAGATTTTTGTCTGTCGAGGTTGTCTTCGAGAGCATGTATAATATGGTTATCTATGTACTGTACCTGGCTATATGTCTATGTGTTCGTTCTTTGTAAATAGTTATTCGAGTTGTTAATCTTCTTGTTAGTTTACTTGGTTTCGGAGTAAGTTTTATCGGATAGCCCGACGCTTTATCGCCGATCCCGCGGTCCTGCACATTCGACAAAGCAGATAGCCGGAACCGCGAATCTCTTTCCGGTTAAATTCAACGACAAAGGCCATTCAGTGACGCAGTTAGAGGGATTAACGGTCCTAACGTCGGAAAAAGGGTTGAGAGCAATAACCTCTCACCCCCCGAATTCTCACAAAACACTTATACATAAGTAAAAACTTAAGAACAAATTATAAAATTTACAAAATATATATTGATATAAGTTGATGTACCACGTGTAATATGAAAACAGTGAAAAATGAGAGTTAAAAAGTATAAGGTAAATACAATACGTGAATAAGTAATCAAAGAATTACACTGGTAAATTATGAAGTATTTTTATACTAAAATTAAAAATCAGAAAATAAAAAGAGCTTTACATTTAAAGTTTCTGTAACAGCGCGATAAAAGAATGAACGTGTAGATAATGAATGACGAAAATAAGGAAATGACAAATAAGATTTCAAGTTGGTTTAAGAGGGAGAAGGATAAAAGTATTATGAGGAGAAAGTAACCCATAAAATACCGATAATGTAATAGATGATCAAAATAATAGGTGCAAGGAGTTTTTGGGAATCAAATCTTATTCGTGTCACCTAGCTCGAGTCAGTATATGACCTAGTTTAACAAGCAAAGAATAAACCATACAAAGTACCATCAAAATTTTGTTTTGCAGCAAGGATCTTCTATTGACTACACAGGCAGGCAATAGTCGATCAGGGTTTGAAAATTTGCGAAGAGAGATCTCAAAACTGAGCCTGGCAAAATTAATTTATTGTAACGCCATACGATTACTTTGCTGATAGCTAAATTTTTTGCTAGTTTACCTATATGATGCTTAAAAGTTAATTTTAAAAGATCACTCCTCTCAAGGTCACTGTTTGAATGAACATAATTAATTTGCTGTTCATTAATGTAATGAGTATAATAATTTGGAATTTAAGTAAATAGTAAATAGTAGCCTATATAGATATTTTTAATAGTAAATAGTAGCCTATATAGATATGGTTTTGGATAAATTAATTTTGATATTTAGAGACTGGAGGGAGGCGAATAAAATATTGATATTATTAATTGAGATCTTGTTCTAATAAGAGATCTATAAGAAACCTTGTACTCTTAATGGGTATTAGAAGGTCTCTTAGTGACTACAAGTTGGATAGTTGGATAGAGTAAAGAAAAAATTGTAATAATATTAAGAAACGAAGTTATATCATTAAAATTTTTATTTATATCACACAGAAATAACTTGAAGATATAATTATGTAACCGTTACACATAAAATTAAAAAATAAAAAGAATTATTAACATAAGAAATAAATTAGTTAATTGAAATAAAATTTGCTTACTAATTATACAAATTTGTAAACATTTAATTAATTCTAAGTAAAATAAATTTCTTAATAGATATACAATACTTATTTAATATTAATTAATTAAGCTACTTAAAAAATAATAGTCAATTTGGGATGTAATGTACAGTACTTACTTTTCACAAATTAAATAAATATTATATATTAATAAATTTCAATTTGAATTAAAATTTAAAATTGAAGTTATTATTTTAAACGCTATCTTTATTAATGCAAAATAAATAATTTTAGAATATTATATTTAAAATTTACTAAAAAATAATATATAAAGTTAGGAAATACACTTACTTTATATTTAGGAACTTTTATTTNGTCACAAATACATCGTTTAAATGGTAAAAGTTTTCTTTAGACCTTTTAAATTGGACCTTGCATAGCTTTAGCTCCATCAGTGCAGATGTCGATGCACTTTTTTCAATCTATTTCATTATTTCGAATGAAAACATTGATTTTATTGAAAATATCAAAACCCGTAGTTGTATGTTTTAGGCCGTGGCACATTAACAAATCTTCGCAAAGCTCATCGTTGTACTGATATTTCACAAAACCTAAAAGTACTGCCAATCCGCTGACATCTATTCTAAAATTAATGCTCGGTTAAATCGAAATTTTACTAGACTACAGGTTCACTCGGCACTAACGGCACAAATAGACGGGTAAATTGAGCGGATAAACAAGTTGTTTGGACTGTTAAAAGGGAAATCGGTGTTCGTACTGGGATATTTTAAAGCAAGTTTTTGTTTTTTCTTGTGTTAATAATTTACAGCAAATTCATTAACATGCGCCATTGTATAATGAAAGTCAGATGTACCCCTTCTATTTACGCTTTGTACCCCTAGGGGTACATGTACCCCCGGTTGAGAACCACTGACCTATATGATGCTTAAAAGTTAATTTTAAAAGATCACTCCTCTCAAGGTCACTGTTTGAATGAACATAATTAATTTGCTGTTCATTAATGTAATGAGTATAATAATTTGGAATTCTTAATAGTAAATAGTAGCCTATATAGATATGGTTTTGGATAAATTAATTTTGATATTTAGAGACTGGAGGGAGGCGAATAAAATATTGATATTATTAATTGAGATCTTGTTCTAATAAGAGATCTATAAGAAACCTTGTACTTTTAATGGGTATTAGAAGGTCTCTTAGTGACTACAAGTTGGATAGTTGGATAGAGTAAAGAAAAAATTGTAATAATATTAAGAAACGAAGTTATATCATTAAAATTTTTATTTATATCACACAGAAATAACTTGAAGATATAATTATGTAACCGTTACACATAAAATTAAAAAATAAAAAGAATTATTAATCTATGTGTTCATTCTTTGTAAATAGTTATTCGAGTTGTTAATCTTCTTGTTAGTTTACTTGGTTTCGGAGTAAGTTTTATCGGATAGCCCGACGCTTTATCGCCGATCCCGCGGTCCTGCACATTCGACAAAGCAGATAGCCGGAACCGCGAATCTCTTTCCGGTTAAATTCAACGACAAAGGCCATTCAGTGACGCAGTTAGAGGGATTAACGGTCCTAACGTCGGAAAAAGGGTTGAGAGCAATAACCTCTCACCCCCCGAATTCTCACAAAACACTTATACATAAGTAAAAACTTAAGAACAAATTATAAAATTTACAAAATATATATTGATATAAGTTGATGTACCACGTGTAATATGAAAACAGTGAAAAATGAGAGTTAAAAAGTATAAGGTAAATACAATACATGAATAAGTAAACAAAGAATTACACTGGTAAATTATGAAGTATTTTTATACTAAAATTAAAATTCAGAAAATAAAAACAGCTTTACATTTAAAGTTTCTGTAACAGCGCGATAAAAGAATGACCGTGTAGATAATGAAAGACGAAAATAAGGAAATGACAAATAAGATTTCAAGTTGGTTTAAGAGGGAGAAGGATAAAAGTATTATGAGGAGAAAGTAACCCATAAAATACCGATAATGTAATAGATGATCAAAATAATAGGTGCAAGGAGTTTTTGGGAATCAAATCTTATTCGTGTCACCTAGCTCGAGTCAGTATATGACCTAATTTAACAAGCAAAGAATAAACCATACAAAGTACCATCAAAATTTTGTTTTGCAGCAAGGATCTTCTATTGACTACACAGGCAGGCAATAGTCGATCAGGGTTTGAAAATTTGCGAAGAGAGATCTCAAAACTGAGCCTGGCAAAATTAATTTATTGTAACGCCATACGATTACTTTGCTGATAGCTAAATTTTTTGCTAGTTTACCTATATCAGTGGTTCTCAACCTTTTTTGTTGATGTACCCCATTAGCCCATTAGTTGTTTCTCGAGTACCCCTTATATTTTTGTACGTAAATTTTATAATTACTGCGTTAGATGTATACAGCTCTTATAACTGAGAGCCATAAAAAACTCTAACTATAACTAAAAGTGGATTACTTATTTTACGTAAATAATAAATTTAAACAGGTACATACATTTATTTATTATTATTTGATAAGTATATTATATAATATCACAAGTCATTTCAATACGTGCATAAATTACATTTCCTAAAAATAAATAATTATAATTAATGATAAACAAAATTTAAATTATTCTACAATAATTTCTAACAATTTAATGAAATATTTGTTGCAATAAATCTTCGGCAATTTTTTTCAAAATTTTGTTCCCACCTTATTAACTGACAACGAATGTCTGCTGATGTGTCAAACCTGTTTTTTTTTTTTTTTTTTTTTTTTTCACAAATACATCGTTTAAATGGTAAAAGTTTTCTTTAGACCTTTTAAATTGGACCTTGCATAGCTTTAGCTCCATCAGTGCAGATGTCGATGCACTTTTTTCAATCTATTTCATTATTTCNTTTGTCCGCAGATCTCCAAGAGTCCTCTATTAGTTTAACCATACTCTAGATCAGTGGTGTCCAAATTTTTCGATCGGCTTGCCAAATTTCGCATAAGTCGTAAGTAGGCGGGCCATAACTATTTTATATATTCTATATATTTAAAAATTAGATTTATTTCTATCATTTGGGTCATAAATGATGTGTCAAATATGTTCGCGGGCGAGATTTGGCTGTAGTTTGGGCACCACTGTATATGAATGGACTAATCCTTCGCAGATCAGGTTGAGGATTCCTGTTTTAAATTATAATAAAAACAAAATAATATTAAAAACTTATATTTTATATATAATAAATATAAATACTTTTCTAAAGAAATTATGTTTTGAAATTTCTCTTTTCAATATGCCTCATTAATGCACGGACATAACATCATTGACTACAAGCTTCAATGTATATCGAAAAGAATGAATCATTTTGGGGTCTGGCTCAACAGCCATTAGAGATACGACATGCAAACTGTCGAAATTGGATAGAGTTTCATAAAATTGTTTTGGAACTAGCTTATATCAGCATTACGTAAATTTTAAAGGAACAGGACTCTTAAAGGAAGCACTTACTTGGACGCTTTGCAGTGGCGGATCGAACGAAATTTAGAACAAAGAGTGAAAGTATTCAAATGAGATGTTTTTTTCGATACGAATAACACCAATGAAGAATTGTTTGTAGCGAGATACCTATTTAATAATAACGCGCTGTAAATTAGATAGAAGAGGATACTGTAAATTTTATAATTCTTCGTATATTTTCATTAGAAATATTAAAGTCACATCGACCATAATGAAAGAAATGGGTACAATGACAATGATAATGGTCCCCACTCAACATTGTTAATGAGTGGAGTCAGGAGGTTTCGACAGCTGCGCAGCTGGATTAATGTCCTTGTCCGTTTGAAGCGAACGGAAATGTTGCTTCTTCGAGAATGCGAGACGGATTTCCTTATATGAGATCCGGTCTCTCCGTCCACCTGCCTGCTTAGTGTGAGCACATCCCTAACTTATGATTCAGACAAATTTTTCTCCGTCTGTTCAGCCCGATCAAATATGCGCTTACCGAAAGTGTGACAAATATTTTAATAAAAATTTATTGATTCGATAAATATGTAAATATTTCGAGAACCATTGAAGAGATTCAAAATCTGAGGTATTACATCATTCTATTAACTTCTCGCGCATCTTTTCAGACTAATTCTCCGTCAACATTGCTCCAATGGTTTGGGCTGTAACTCTTGATAGCATTTTGCCAATTGCAAATTAAGTAGTACAGATATGTTTGTTTCTTAAATTGTTAATAAATCGAGTGGGGCGCTAAATCAAAGTACAAAACAATAAGAATTATATATAATAATGAGGTCTACATGCAAGTTTGAATTTGAGAGTTTGATAGCCACGTAGTTTGGTGATAACAGTATCGTTTCCAATGTAAAATTGTACATTTATAGTTATTTATGGATACTGAACGGTTTTATATTTAATATTTATGGGAGCAGATTTGTTCACATTAGAAATTATAAGTCTGATGCTGCTTAGGAGGGTGCAATATCGAGCGTTATGACTGTAATTTCAATATATAACAATACTATTTGACCCATACTTCTGAAGAAAAACATGTCGAAAAGTATGAATCTATTAAATTATAGACTAAATGTAGAATTTTATTGTAAAATTTTTGTAAAAATATTATCATCAAGTTTTTTGTCATTTTGATAAAATTTTGTAAAAATATTATCTGTTAACTAACCACTTTTGTAGTCTTATATTTCATTTATTTTTTATTAATTGGTTATTCTACTGAACCACTTAAATTTAATTTTTTATTTTTTATTTCTTTCAGTTTAGACATAAACATATTAATTTAATTACTGATAGTAATGCGAATTTTTCCGTTATAATGATTGTTATGATCATTTTCATCAAATTATCATCACAATTATATGAATTTACAACAATATGATCTTATTATGTACTCAAAAATGATAAAAGTCGATTACGAACAAAAATATACTGTATTTAGATTAACAAAAATTAGTGGAGACAACAACATAGTTTATTTCATTAAGTATTTGGTACTTCATATGCTTATTTATTCCTGTATCCTGTAGATTAACTCCTATAGCTCAGATCCTATAGATCAAAGCTATATCCTATGGCTCAGATCGAAATCAAACAGAGGTATACAGTATACTATTGTGTGTATCTCTGTTCAGAGGATATGAAAAGGTTTGAAAAAGTTGAGATGAATTCTTTTATTCTGTTCGTGTCAAAGTGTTTAAATATTGACATGAACTATAGAATAAAAGAATTCACCTTTACTTTTTCAAATCTTTTCATATCCTCCGAATTAATTTATATTTTAAATATTAATTGTAGAAATTGATAATTGAATTTTTCAAAATTCTAAACATTCAAATTAAATCTTAGAAATAACAACTAAAACGTCTAATCTGATAAATTCAACCATTTTTTCAATTGCATTTTTTTCGAATCAGAAATTACAGTATGTATTAACCATATACTAATTTATTATTATAAATAATAAATTAAAATCGAAAAAATGAAATTTTAAGTACTGTGATATATCGTGTGCGTCTTAGTATTTTTAAATTTAAATGAAACTTGTCACCTAGTAACGTTCGCTTCGAAAGATTTTGTTGTCAAAGCAACAAGCATACGTATACATAAGCCTACAACTAATATGTATCTAACGTGTTAAATACGTAGAGAATGTAGCAAGCAAGGTAAGATCTTCCGTAAAATATATAAAGCTTATATATTTTATACATGCATAGTTTAAACTTATTATCATTAATGTATCTATAATTAAATTTATTTAGGTAATTAGTAACTCAACATTAAATAGTTATATACTGTTAATTTATTAATGATAATTTTTTTCTAATATAAAATGCATTTGATTTTTTATATTTAATATTTATCATAAATATAATTTGAAGAAAAAAATGGTTTATACAGTATATATTTTAAAATATTATAATTAAATATACTGATTATAAAATTTTTTCATTAAAATAATTCTTATTCAATTTTTTGAAGACTTTACGCTATAAATAAGTAAATTATAAATGTGTATTATTTTATATTGTATTTAAATTTCAATATAAATAATACAGATTTGTAATACAAAATTAATATTTTGTATTAGTTGTGATGTATTTATTCAATGTTATATTTGTATTTTTTTTTTAATACGTTTTCTTTGTTAATTTTTACTTTTCTGGCTGTTGTTATTTAATATAGAATACAACAGAAAAAGTATGGTAATCGGTCAAAGTTTGATCCACGATTTTTTGCATATTTCGACACTCTATGAATCCAGAAATGTAAAAAAATCGAAAAAAACAGAAAGAAAGAAAGAAAGAAAAAGAAACTCCTTGCAAAATTTTGTGTGTGTCAGTATATTTTGAATTATACCTCAGGAATGGATGAAACAAAAATCTTGAAACTTGCAGAATTATTTCTATATACGGGACATTGATACTAGTATAGATCAAGAGTGTCAAAGAGGATAAAGAAGGATTTGTGCCATATCGAGAAGAGTCAGACTTATTGAAAATTTTACTCATTATTATCATTTACAATTTTTTGAAAACTCATCTCTACCCTCAAAATTAAGCCTTTTGCTTTTTCGATGAGTAAAGATGAGTTTTTAAAAATATTGTAAATGTCAGTAACGATTAAAATTTTCATTAAGTCCGATCCTATTGGAGATATGACACATGACATCCTCTATCTCTTTACCCACTCGACTTTTAACTATGAAAATTTAATAGCGTCATTGCCACTAATACACAAAATTCCCTGCAAAATTTTAGAAATTTTCGAAAAAAGGCACAGGAGTTATTAAGCTTTAAACTGGGTAAATAAAATCGTGTGTCTCCCACACACTAACTTCCATATATATATATATAAACAACTTTTTTGCATTTCTCGACGTTTGAAGGTCCTTAAAATCTTGGGGGATCATTTTTGTTTTATCGCCATTATTTTCCTCTCTTATATATAATCGCTGGAAAAGTAAATATAAATCATGAATATAATCGTAAGATGGTATTGCACAATTACTTTTATATAATACAATTATTATTTTATTTTTGTATCCTTATTATTCTCACTATTGTATTCATTTTATTGTATAATACATAACATTTATAGATCTTCAATACAAATGTATACTTATCAATTTTAATGCTGGCACGAAATGTTGCCTGATATCTCCAATTTTCGTTTACTAATTTTAAATCGTGACTTTGATTTTTACTAAGTCATATTTTAATATTTGCAAATATATTTTTAGTTAGTTAAAGCGATACTGTAATATAACAATATACCGATTTTGAATATCTAATAAATAATAGATTTATAATTTCAATGAATATAACTATATGTGTCTACACTTAATATTTAATTAAAAAAAGTATGATAGTGTTTCACTTAAAAATTATTATACTTACGCAAAAAATGATTAGATAATTGATGAAAAAGTATAGAGATGCTTTTGTAGTTTCAATTTACTAACATAGTCAAATAAAGTTTAAGAAAGGTGCATTTGAAAGATTTTAAATAAAGACCAAAGGAGTCCAGTTTGTCATAATAGCCAAGCTCCAGTTGTAGCAGATCTATTGCGTAGGCTGTTCACCTACATACAATATGTTTTGAGTTCATTTACTCTGTTGCAGAGCATATAACGGAAAGATTTCACGAAAGAAAATATGCATTTCGAAAATAAAAAGATCTTTTCAATTAATTCCTACAAAGAATTCACCAATGGATACACAAATTTCACGATCGACGATTATAAGTTCACAAATTCGCGAACGACATGTAATAATAAAAAATAAATTTTGATTTATTCAAAATTTTCACGAAACACTCAGCATTATGCAAAATAGAGGCGATTAATTTTAACAGATTAAAGAAAAGTTTTCAATAAATTTATGAATCTATTATCGTATTATTTCTTCAGTAATTTTAGTTCGATTGTTTCATTATTTTTCTTACTTCACGCGATTTACGCATGTTATCATCCCACACTTGACACTACAAATAAAAAATTTAAAGAGCGAATGGTCTGAAAGAGATCTGAAAGAGCTGGTGTTTTACGTATATGGTTAGACAGATGGATTCATCGACTAAGATTATGCGGAAATCATCAGAATTTTTTACTTAATGTATCAAAATAAAGATTCTTCCGAGGACATCTCTTCCTAAATAGCAGTAAGCAAGACCACTGTGTATAAATACATATGCAAATGTGAAAAGAGTGGAAGAAGTTATAACATCAAAGAAGAAGATTTTTCTAAAAGACAAGACAGGTAAAGAATAAATAGAGAATAAATGTCTTCTGTACTGTATGGAATTGTAAAGGATAGATAATTCCTTAACTGCTTATGCCATCAAGGCGATGTTAGAAGATTATAAGAAAATGTCGAAGTTCGATTTGCAAATATCTGAAGGAAGCCTGCAGGAAGGAGTATGGAAAAAATTAGTATAACGACTCTCGATCCGAGATTAGTAAACAACCATTGGCATGTGTTCTAAACACGGAATTATTGCTATTTTAGATGAAACTAGGATAAATCTGCACGCGCATATACATTATGGATATTCGTCCGAAGGTTTAAACGCAACAATAATCCGTCCATCGTATAGGAGAAAAAACAAGTCTTCTTGCCGTTTAGGTTCCCTTAGGAGTTGTTAAATATAATACCTGTAATAGCTTCCTGCAATGCAGAATTATTTCTTTTGTTTCTGTGTGACAAAATGTCGATAATCTACAAAGTCTGTTTCCGGGATTTTGCTTAATAATGGGTAATGTAAAATTACACCAAACCAAAATAATCACGTTACATCTCTGTGACCAAAGCATTTAGTGAAGCCTTCAGTGAAGACAGATTTTTATCTCAATATTCTCCATAGGTGAATCCCATTGAAAAATGTTTGTCAGTATTTAAAAAGAAATAGTCTATTATAAAGTGAAGCCTAAATCTACAGAAACAAAACAACATTGTCGATTATAGGATCAATGTAATTAAAATTACCATTGATCCTATAATCGACAATGTGCACAGAGAAATTGATTTTCACAGGTTTTACTTGCGTGTGAGGGAATACTGCAAATAGCATATAATGGCTCGTCTCTGTTGTAACTTTATCTCATTGGTAACCAATGAGATTACTTTTTTTTCAGGAAAATAATCAGTTTTATCAAGTAATTTATTGCGTATTCTTTATATTGTATATGCAACATCGTTTACTATTGTATATTACTTTATTACGATTTCATATTGTATATTTTTACACGTCGTAAAATTAAAATGTACAGTAAAACTTTGGTTTTTGAACATAATTCGTTCTTAATTAAAAGTTGTTTTAAAACTAAACTTGTTCTAAATGCGAAACAAATTTTTCCATAAGAAACAATATAAAATAGATTTAATCCGTTCCTGATACACAAAACAAAGCCATTTTTTGCCTTTTAAGCTGTACTTCAGGCATAAAAATGCCCACAAATGCAATATTATTTTATATATAATATAGTCTATTATTACACTAATACACATTAAATATTAATATTATAATATTATATCAATAAATGTTTGTTATTTAATCTGACTTAAACTTATTTAAATATTATTCCTGGACGCCATTTTTTATTAGGTTTTTAAAATTTTGGTGAATTCGTCTTGTAATCGTCGATCGTGAAATCTGTGTATCGATTGGTGAAATCTTTGTGACAATTAATTGCAAAGAACATATTTTTTTCGTGAAATCTTTACGTAAAATGCTCTGCAACAAAGTGTAATACACTTATAATTGAAACAACACAAAGTAATTGTCATGAAATATTTTCATTTTTATTAAGTTATTAATACTGTATTAAAAATATTATTTTTTATTGAAAAATTAAGAAGAAATTATATCGCATTTTAAAAATTAAGCCAGAAATGCCATATAACTATTTTTACACGATAAAACAATATAGTTTTTTTTTTTAAATTAAAATTGCTTATTAAAATTTTTATATTAATGGAGAATTTTCTGTAATTAATGATATGGAATTTTATATAAAATATTTTCTTATTTTATTATCATTAGTATTCGTAAAATAATAAAAGTAGTAAAATTCAAAAATAAATTAATGTATAATTTCTTTTAATGACAATATTTAAAAGAACTACTGTAATTGATTTGTTAAAAATTATTTTAATTAAAATACGTTTCTCTCAATCGATGAATTTAAACGAAATCATTAATTGAATTTATTAAAACAGTTATAAAAAATAATTATAAAAGTTTGCATTTTTTGCAACTTCTTAACTTTGCCTTCAGAAATTTTAAGTTATTACATTGCAATTGAATTATAAAAACTTTCGATAGATGAACAACGAAAATGTTAAAGGAGAAAGTTTACATATATAAAAAAGTTATTAACTGTTTTTTTTAATGAAGTATTTATTAGAGATTTAAAAATTGTAAATAATTTTCCGAAAATAATTAGAACGAAAATAATAATTAAAAACAGAAATTTTTAAATAATGATTATCAAATATTTGTAGCAATCTCATCACTCAGAATTCACCAAGAATAGAAAAATATTACAAATAAGATGGATTGTACAAAACTTTCAGCCTAATCACTATATTAACTATCAATTATATTAGAATAACAGATAATAATTATTATCTTACAGTATTTCATCATTCATAAAAGAATAGAGACATGTTTTGTATGCATAACAAATACAAAACCATTATTTTCATTTAAAAAAATTGAATTTGTATAATTAAAAATAAATTGGAACTTGCCAAGTAACATTTTAAACTGTCGTTTATATAAATTGAAATTTAATAAGTTAATCAATACGAAAGCATACAACTATACTATGAAAAATTTAATTCTTAGACATCAAATAGGAACGTGTCAAGACATTTTAATCGTTTACAATTGTTGCGGATTAATAAAAGTTTCTTTCTAATTAAAATTAGCATTTTTGAATAAACTCGAAGATAAAAAAGTCATGAAAAAGTTTAACACAGAATTAAATAATTTATAATTAAAAATAGATTGATTGATATGCTTATTCGTTACTAATAACGTAATTGTTGAATAGAAAAGGAATATCAAATATTTCCAAAGAAAATTTTGAAACAATACATGACAAAGGATAATTAACGTATTAAACGGATTATTTAACAAAAATGATGAATAAATTTAATTGAATATGTGAAAGTAGTACAATCTTAAAAGAAGAAAATTAATAGTACATAAAAAATAAAGCTAATTTTTAATGAGATAAATTTAATAATTTAGAAATTAATTTTATTATTAAGATATAATCATTCTTACATTAATTTAGTTGTTATAAAACCGAGTATATGAATGAGAATAATCAGATTATAGAATTATTTTTACCTTCATATATATGATTTTTTTCCAGTGGAGACTTGTAAGTTTTATTTCATCTAAACTGCATTTAATATGATTTAATTTCTTTATTATTAATTAATACTAATATACAACTTTTACATATTAAATTAAATAAGGTTATAAGACTTTTTTTGATTAAAGATGATACGAATGTAAACGAACGTTTTCTTTAGTATAAATTTAAAAAAACTAAGGCAAATACTTTCATTCTTCATTTAACATAAAAGTATAACCTGAAAATATATAGTTTAAATTCTAAGATGAATTATAAGTTAACATTTTTATAATTTAATTTATATACTGTATACTTTTATATAATTTATATAATTCCGGAAGTGGAACCTTATACAGCTTATTGTATGAGGTTCCACGTCCGAACACTTTTTGTGTGCAATCATTTATTGTGAATTAGGTCTATAAAGAGCACACTTAAATATATACTGCCACATCACAAACAACTTTTAAATATCATTTCATTAGTATCAGAAAGTTGGTTTCCGAAAAAAACCTAACTTTTCAAAAATGGAAAATCGTCCTAAGTGGAACAGGATGATATATGATCGGGTAGTGGTGTTCTCCTTCAGACGTAAAGATTTTAGGCCATAAATAATTCAAATATGCACATTTTAAAAAAGTTTAAATCTATCATCTTGTGTTTAAATAATTACAGAATAACTCGAGAATCAGAAGAATGACACTCATTTGACAATATAAACATTTTCAATGTATAATATCCACTTTTCATTGAAGCCATGAGCTACATATTCTAATAATAAAATGTTTTAATATTAGTCAATATTGGCGTAACCATCAAAATATTTTTTTGATGGTTACGCCAATGGTTACGCCAATAAATAAAATAAAATAAAAAAATATTAAAAAGGTTGCCGACACTACATAAAGGATGCAGAATTGAAGGTATTGATGGTGGCTGCTTGGCAAATATGCCATTTATGTCAGCTAAATACTTCTTAAATCTGTGTTTGCAAATGCCTGTGAATGATTTTTCTTGCTTTGCGATTTTTCTGGTGGCAATAAGTTTGGCGTCAAATGCAGACTTAATATATTACTATTTAGGCAATACTATAGCAGTGGCATTTTGAAGATTACTACCCACTTAAAAACTTATTAATGATGTAAATATAGCTCTTAAATTATTATTAATTTTTAAAAAGTACGATGCTGATGTAACGTAAACAAAATCCGTACCTCCAGTGGGCACACAGTTTTCACTACCGGAGGCCTGTGGATCTTTTTGCTATATGGGTGACAGTGTAAAACTTGCCGTTTGACAGCAAAGTAACAGAGACTTATATGCACAGCAACGGACATATTTCTTCACGGCTTAATCTCAAGTGAAATGCTGCAAAATATGCTGGCTGAAAATCTTACAGGTGTTGCCTGAAAAAGCTAAACAAGACTCCTGAAATTGGCTTACTACTTTCTATGTCCACCTGGTTACCCCCTCATCTTGCTGAAATTCATACTGCAGATTCAGTACACGATGCAATTTAGCAATAAACTGGGAAGTCTCTTGACGAAAAACGCATCACGAAATTCAAATTGTTCGTTGGTATACCTACCTGTGCACACGGAAACGGTCTCTTATATAAAGCTACTTCAGCATTATCATTCATTCATTGTAATAGGAAATTTTTTTCTTCTTTGCTATCTTAGGATTCAACAATAATCTATTTTTTATTTTTATTCGTCATTTTGATTTCATTCATTATTATTTGCAAATTATTTCATTTATTTTATTGAGATTTGGGAAATCGATGGTGATATGAAAAGAAAAATTATATTCAGTCAAATTATTATGCAAATAAATACTGTATTTATAAATTACATAAAATATTGCTAGGAAATAGAAAATATGAATGTTTACATTAAAATTAGTTTTTCTAGTGGCAGCTGCGACATCGTTTCTAATTATTTTTGTGTGTTAATTTAAATTTTTATCTATTGTTAAAAATCGCAATTTTATCTTATAAAATTTATGTTACGGAATTTGTGNATAAAATTTATCTTACGAAATTTGTGAATGTACTCAATATTTCTTTTTTATTTATTTACTGAATTTTTGAGTAATATTACTGTTCTCTGATTTTAAAAACTGCGAGTATAAAAAGTATTTGAAGCCTAAAACAATACCTGTTACAAATCAAGTGATATTGTTTGAAATTCAAATTTTAAAGAATGCGATTTAAGAAAAACTATTGTATATACAAAAGGAAGGAATTGCTTTGTTGTTTTCTTTAACAATTTGAATCAATTCCAATTTAAAATTGTAAAATGTTTTGTACTTCGACATGATTTTCACAATGCAACAAGTGAATTTTTGTCAATTGAAAATGTAATATGTATGTATTTTTATTGACATACTGCTATATTTTCCGTTGATATAACAGAATTGTCTTTGAAATATCATAAAGTTGAATGTATTAAAAAATGTATGAATAGGGTATGTTGCCTATATGTATCAAACACCATAACTTAAATATATGATATACTTTTGGAAAATCATGTGAAAAATAGTTGCTTTCATATCTTTTCTATGTTGTTTTAAATTATTTATAATGAAATATCAATTCGATGTAATATATAAAGAATGTACGTAAAATATCAATAAAAGTAACAGTCAACATAGATATAAAACGAATTATTTATAAAATGACAAGTCATACTTTAAAAATAGAGCATGGTATTTTGCTATCTATTTATAGTGTATAAAATAGATAAATCTTTACATCTGAAGTATATAAAATATTTCAGACATTTTAATCAGTTCAAAATAATAAATACGAGATGTCAAAAAGAAACGAAGATTTTTGGAGGAGAAAACACATTTCCAATACATTTATTTATGACAATTAATAATATAGATTATTTCATTGATGAATTAGCAAACTAATATTATTTTTTTATGGCTCGACATAACACTTCAACAGAAATGTTAGCGATTTCCTCTCGGATCGTTCAGTTCAACACTGAGTGATATCAAACTGTGTATTTTAATCTTTTGAAAGTCATTTAATTCTTCTAATAAAACTTCAGAAAAATATATGTAAATTATGATTAATTTTATCACAATTTTTAAATGAGGATGCCATAAAAGCTGTGATGTTAACTACTTTTTTTTAAATTTTTACTTTTTTCTTTCATGGGGGTACTAAAAATGCTTTTTTAATCATACCAATAATGGGTTTAGCCATTATCCATTAGCCATTACAGTGGGGTCGGTCACTTGACGGTGTCCAACTTATTCGGAACAGCTCGCCCATGACCAATTCCTGATGTTCTAATGGCATTATTAGAAATATGTAGGCGTTAGCAATTCCCGTTAAGTTGGAATTTTGATTTCATTATCATTCAAAATTCGATTATCTAACGATAATTATAGTTAATTGCTCATGTGTTATTTATATGTGCACAGTACTTATTATATATGTTAAATGTATCGTATTGAAGGCAAAGAAATAATTATATCCAGTTCGTAGACTATATGACTATTTTTATAAAATTATTAATTATATGTAAAATAAAATAATGCTTCTATTTACAAGTGCAATTACACTAGTGTATGGAAATTTTAGTATAATTTATTCTATTTGTGAATGTGTTTGGAAATTTTTTTCTTTGTGACTTATTAGCAATTTTGCGATATGTAAAGTCTGTTATAGAAGCGCACACGGTGTCTCTTATAACAGTATACATACGGGTAACACAGTTGTAAAGACTAATTGGGTCAATGTCTGAAAATTTTGAGTGGTTTTTGAACTGTGGTGAAAGTCGGATTAGAAGGACATAACAAATTTATTTATTTATCTATAAATCCCAAAATAACATTTTTCTTCTTCAAAATATTTTTACTTACAAATAATAGAAAATAAGCCAGCAACGAGTTGCTGAACTTTCCCGGAAACATTTAAAATTTTGGTGGCGCCATCTGTTATCATATTTTATTTTAAAATCTTTATATATTTAACTATTATAAAATGGCAGAAAACTTAATTTTGAGGATAGGGATGAATTTTATAAAAAATTGTAAATATTATACTAATAACGAGTAAAATCGTCATTAAGTCCGACCCTACTGGAGATACATACAACCCCCTTATCTCCCCATCTCCTCGACCTTTAATCACCAAAATTTAATAGCATCAATCACCTTAATAAATAAACCTCTCTGCAAAATTTCAGAAATTTTCAACAAAAAAGCTCAAGAATTATTAAGCTTCAAAGAGGGTGAACAAAGTCGTGCCCCCATACACACGCTAACATTCATACATGCAGAAATTACCCCGATTGTTTTTGCAGTTCTCGATGTTAAAGGACCCCTGAATCCAAAAATGTAAACTTCTTTGGGGTGGTCATTTTTTGACCGATCGCCATACTTTCCCTTTATTATATATAATAGCCGGGAAAGTAATACAAGATTAAATAATACCATAGTTTAGTTTCACTCTTTCAAAGATGTTGAAAAATTGAAATGTACAGAAATTAAGGAAAAAATATGTGTAAAAAAATACCCATTACACACAGAATGTGCATTAATTTCCCTATTCCCAAAGACGTATCACATGCTAATTAGTACTTAATGAATTGAGATGTTTATTTCTAAAACGCTCTAAATGCATAAAGTTTTAGGAGAAGAAACAAATGTTTAAAAGATTAATTATAAATAAATTGAAACAGTTTCCTACATAAATTTCCTTTACTGGTAAATATAAAATTCAGAAGTAGCATGCAAATCAATGTAACATAAAATTTAAAATATAATAATTATTCAAAATTACATTAGCACTGTTTGGATATAAAGCCTATAGTTAAATTTTATTTACTGTCATGCTAAAAAATTTAGCTTTAATCACATTACGTTATGTAACTAATTCCTAAAATGTCTTTAGTGTCCGCATTAGGCAGGTTTTCGGTTTACGACAGTGTTTAATAACAGAACGGAAAATTTTAGCAAATAATTCAGTTTCGTTCCGTGATTTATTTTCCTTTAAGGCAAGTTTTTTACTGAATTTTACGTTGAATAACAAGTTTTAATTATTTTAGAATTATGCATTGATTTAAAGTAATTGAATGATTATTTTAATTTTTATATATATAGGCTATATTTAGACGTAAGAAAATTCTTTTTATTTATCACTGAAATGAAATTTTTATATAATTTATAAAATAATACATTATAAAAAATGAAAAATGTTATTCTTTATTGAAAAATAAATCTATTTTGTGTTTTTTACCAATAAATCCATAAATTATAAAAATATTGAAATTTATTAAAGAATTTAAATACATTAAAATGAAAGAAACTCAACAATTTTTGTTAATATAAATATTTCAAAATATTTCTTCATAAAAATTCGAAAAGTTCAGAACTTCAAGGGTATAAACATGTCAAGAAAATATTTAAAAAATGTGTAGTTGAGTAGGATATAGACGTGTTTTAAACTATTTTAAATTTTGATGTATACAATATAAATGCACATTCGTAATCCTAGAAAGCGTAAAACAAACTAAAAATATCACTTATATTTTATATATCGTCTCATAAAAAAAATAGAATTTTTATACTTTGTGATTTCAATTGAAAAATCTATCAAATTTATAAAAAAAATTTAAACAATTTAAATTTCTTCTCTCAAGTTATTAAGTAGTTTATTTTAAATAAAAGTTTATATTTTATTTAGTTTATTTTAAAAATATTTATGAATAAATTATTAATAAAAAGCAGATTATTTTAATACAGGTACTTTTTTTATATATATAATATAATTTGTTTTCAATTTTTTAAGCTGATAAACGAAAATATTTATAAAGAATTAAAGCATATAGACAATAATGCAAAAGATCCGATATATTTACATTGATATTATATTACATTTAATATAAATCTAATTATATTAGTTAAGTAAATAAAGAATGACTGAAAAATCAGTTTACCGAGCTACATGCAGGTTGTCCCAAAAAACGTATACACACTTTAATTATTAATAATTTTTATCTTTATATTATATTATGTGTATACAAAGTGTATATACAAATTTTTCGGACTTCCATATTTAAGAATTATTAAAATCTGTTATCATTTGTGATTCATACTCTTCATTGAAAGCTTAAAATATACTGTGGTTATTATATTTTGGGCCACCCTGTTGTTTGAAAAATATAATACGATTTTTTTCTTACTTTTTACAATATTATACATTCAAGACTCTTCATAAAATTAAAATTATAATATATTTTAGATAAAGTATATTATTCAATACATAAGAATATGTAAATTAATTTTATAAATGCATAAATATATATAAAATACACACATTTAACATATACAGGTATACCTCGCCTTACGTCGGTAATTGGTTCCAGGAAAACGACTTAAGTCGAAAAACGACGTAAGTCGAATCTACTTGTCTCCGAATCTACTTGTCGCTAGGCTAAACTATAAATTACTATTCCCAGTTCTGTATTTTATTTATTAATGCATTTTTAATAATATATGGTTAATGAGAATCTATTTTAAGCTTACAAACAAATAAATTTTAGTTTTTAATATAGTACAGAAAAAAGTAATCTAAATTTACGAATGCATGTACTGTANCTAGAATATAGGGATATACAGGATTATCTAATCCTTACAGAAACTATAAAGATAAGTTTTTTCTAAGGATTCAAACTGTATAGTGTCTACCTGTAAAATTAACTGTAGGATCCCTACAGAGAGAAATAAGATATACAGAAAATATTCTCTGTAAATGTTATAATTATAGAGATCCTTAAGGAAATTATATAAACATTTACTACACACTCTAAGGGGAATGATCATACAGGACTTCTTTTCATAATAAATCTCAATCCTGGACTTCTTACTATAGGAGTTTTGCCATAAATACTCAAACTGTATAGTGTCTAGCTGTTAAATCAACTGCAGGATCCTTACAAAGGGTTTCTGTTTATGCAGATCCTTCAGGAGCTATAACGATTCCTACAGGATTCTCTAAAGCTCTATTTATAGATTCTAACTATATGAGTTTTGCTATAAGGATTCAAACTCTATAGTGTCTAGCTGTAAAATTAACTGCAGAATCCCTACAGAGGTGTTATAATTGTACTGTACAGTACAATGCATGAACGAGTAAAAGCCCCCCCTTTTAATCATTAATAAAACTTTAAAAAATCCACTTAAATTAATAAATATAATTAAAAGAAACACAACTAACATAAAAAAAGGGCATTAAAGTAGCATAACTTTATTATCAACAGTAAAGTTTAAAAGGCCATTTTTTTTTGTTTTTTTTTTAATTTCACGACTTTATAAGTTACAGTCTATTAAATGGGCAACACTATAAATATTTTCAGCACAGTGTTACTAATTAGTTGATAATATGCCTGGGAGACTAAAGAGACTCCCAGGCATATTATCTGTGTTACGTCACGGATCATTCGCTACACACAGCATACATCACAACAGCTTATATCAATCACTAAATGGATGAAGAAAGTGAATTGCACACGAGAAAGAGGAGGTAAAGTTATGACAGATGTAGTGTCAAGATAATTCTACAAAAATTCTACCGATTTTCTCGTCCCTTACCGATTTCAAAATGTCTCCCTTTCACTATCCAAAAACACTATCATTCATTATATACGTCACACTACTCTATAGTGTATTGCACAGTTTAGATGATATTTACATTGATATAAATATAAGCATAACATCAATAACACTCCTTACATTGACGTATATGGATTTTTCATGAGTTGATTATGTAGACGTGTGTCTGTCTGTACGTTCTTAACACACTTTTTACAATTGTTGGCTTCGTTGTTGATATGTTTAGTTTAGAATTTCATAATCTTAAGTTGTATTTTATTTGTAAATTGTAACTTAAAATAAATTAATTGAGGAATTTTTGAGTGGAAATTTAATTAACAAAAAATTTTTCCTATTAGTTTTTGAAACTTTGAAATTTAATGACATTTTCGGTAATTATAATTAATTATTTTAATTATAATTAAACGATAAACAATTATAGACTATTCATTAATGGTCGGTAATCGAAATTAAAATCCTTAAAAATACTTTTTTAAATTTAAATAATAATTTCTTAAACAATTATTTCTTTTAAAAAGGTCTTTAATTATATAATATTTATGTATTTCTATGCATGGTACCATAGATTCGTATGATAAATTCGTATGTTTATGTGCAAATTATATTCACTTCTTACTGCTTATGTGTTTTTTATGGAAAAGTATAATGGTAAATTAGTGCATTTTATGGGTTTTGGGGTATTTCTATAATAAAGTATAACAGTAAAATAGTGTATCTTATATGATTTATGCGTATTTCGGGGTGTTTCTATGTTAAAATATAAAGGTTAGGTAGTGTATTTTATACGGTTTATAAATGTTTTAAGGTAAAAAACATGGCTATAAATCATACCCCCATCGTTACACTAAGATGAGGGCCCTTATTTTATGTAGACAATAATTTTAAAATAGGTTTTTAGAATAAATATTGCACATAACTTCATATTTATTACTCGTTTTTTTTAATGTTTTATATGTACTTATATGGCAAAAACATGGCCATAAATGCGAAAGTTGGCTTTTTAATTTTACATTAATTATCTCTAGATTAAAAATAAGAGTTTTTTTAATTAATCTTTACATAATTAATGCGATTATCTAATCTAGAGATTAAAGTTACAATTACCTCGTTTTATCTCTCAATTTTTAATAAATAAATCAAAATAAAAACATAATATAAATATTTCTTTTGGTTAATTGGATTTTTCTCACAGAGGGAGAGAGTTTTTAAAGTCGTAAACAAAGTTTAGAACTTAGAAAAGTTTAAAATTAAATCCTTAATCTTAATACTTAATTATTAAAGTAGAATTTAAAAATTGATGATGCTAAATAAAGTATTTTTTTTTGAAGGTGTTAACAATGTTTTCTATACAAGAAATTCACTATAAATTCAGATTTTTCACAGTTAAAATGCCCGAAATTTTTTAATTGAATTGCTAAAATCAATGTTATTCTACGATTTTTTGAATATTTTTATTCGTTTCGTTGATACCTTAAATAGAACATAATTGCGTTTTTTTCAGCAATTATTATGAAAATAATAATTAAATTTAAATAAAAATTGAATTGTTACATAATAAATTAATTAAAATAACTAAAAAGTCTGGTTAAAACATAAAAATCAACCAAAATATTAACTGTTTCTTTTATTCGTTTTGCTTATATTTCATACGATAAGTGAGTGTGATAAACTTGTAACATTAAATTTAAATAAAAATTAAACTTACAATTATTGTATCACTACAATGTTTTATAATAAGAAAAGTACGACAGCTCCAAAAAGAATTAGTAGGCCTACCAAAGGGAGAAAAATCACTTCATTTATTCCCTATAAGCGTGAATACTCTCAATAATCTGGCATTATCGCTAATATGACGTCTTTCTGTGCAAGGAATGGTGGATTAGCAAGACTCTATTGTATTTATAATGTTTTATTTAAAAAAAAATTAAAAAGACATTCTAACAAAACATTAATGCTATGCACATCTTGATTTTCAATTAAAAAAAATGTTGATATATTTTAAATGATTGCGTGTTAAACTCTATGATTTGGCCTACGTTTTTGTTATTTACCATAAACTTTATGTATCTTTCTTTTACATTCAACAATTGATGAAGACCATTCACTTTTATGTTTCCTTATTTATTTTATATATTCGAACATTAAGAAATATAATCAGGAAGAAAATACTTACATCACGATGATTGTTTCTTCTAACAGTTAATGCATTTATGATTGTTTATTCTATATTTAAATTTGTATATTTACAGAAAAATGTTAATTGTAATTGAAATATTCTTTAATTACTTTTTTAATTATGTATGATTTACTGAATAATAATTATTATTTATTTCAATCACATTAGGAAAAGTCTTACGACAATAGATTTTCTCCCCCCTAATTAACATTAAATCAGAAATAAAATGCATAAAAATAACAAAAACAATGATTGACGAATAAATTAAAATACAATTAAAAAGAATACAATGTAAAATACAATAAGAATAAAAAATAGGTTAGGCATATTATATTTAGTTCTCTATATAAACATTAAATTATACCCGAAATACATAAAAATAACGAAAACAATGATTGACGAATAAATTAAAATACAATTAATAAAAAATTAAAAATACAATTAAAAGGGTTAGGAATTATATAATATTCGTTTACATGCTTTTTTTTTTAAAAGANAAAGTGAAAAATAATTCTTAATTACTTAATATTTTAATTTAATTTCTACTTTTTTTTAGAAAGCAGAGAATGTGGAATTGGTGGAGATATGCGTTTGCTTTCGTCATTGTGGCTGTCTTTTGTCAAGTGCCTATGTTTTGTACAGCACAAAGTCCTACGTGAGTATAAATATTTAACTGTAATAATTAATTTAATTTAAATTATCAAGCAAGATCTATTAATTAATATATATATATAATTAATTTACAGGTTTATCAATAAGACAGACAAAGAAATTTTAGATTATATTGTAAATGCAGAGGGATACGATCATAGGATTAGACCGTATAGTAAGTTATTGAGATAATACGTAATTGAAGACAGGTGTTGATAATGAAATAAAGCACAGTGAGATGCCTTGTAATATTTTAAATTAAGAATTAAAAATGTAAATAATTCCAGAAGGAAGTATAAATTTTAATAAAGTTTATCTGAATAGAATTCTTAATAGAATTTTAATAAATACATAACAGTATATGTGAACATTATATTATGAGAAGAGAAATAATTTATAAATAAAATTTACTAAATAGTAGACGTATAAAAAAAGACGAATTATTTATAATTTATTTTCTATATAAACTTTGCTTCTAGGATATAAAAAATGTATAAAATGGAAGAAACTTCCTCACTAAATTTAAATATTTCATCCAATATTATTTTTTAAGCGTTAGTTGTATGTAGCATATAAGATCTCATCTAATATTATTATAGTATTTACTACGATATTTACTATTTATCTGTTATATGTGCTATATTAAAAATCTTCTGTATACATTGAAAAATCCTAAATTTCAATTTTGAGGTATTTTTAGTAGAAAAACAGTATATTTTGATTGTTTTTTTTTTCAGATCACACGCTAGTAAACGTGACAGTAATGCTGCTATCGCTATCTTCACCAGACGAGTCCAGTTTAGTAAGTATTGCATTACTTACTTGTTTTTATAGTGAATTTATTGAGACTGCCAGTCATTTGGAGAATGAAGTTTCCAGTTAGTGTCCAGCTGCGGTATAAATAAATAGATACAAAAGCTTTGCACTAAAGTTTATTCTATCTTGTTTTCTCAGAAAAATATTTTCAATATATAAACAGTTTATAGGATCTTAAATATACGAAATATTCCCTAATTTTTCATTAAGTAATTTTAGAATAAAATTCATAATGTTTATCAGGTTACATTATATTTTTATAATACTTGTTTGGGCATTATAATTCATATTATACGTATTAATTACATTGTAGCAGTGTATTTATTTTTAATTTTTTAAATAATTTTTATTAAAAAGTGAAGAAATAATTTAATTAAAATATAATTTTTTTAATAAATTAAATCCAATAATACATCATTTACTCGAAATTGTATATCAAATTTGACATTGATTGATTGCACTTTTGTTATCGTTTTCTTCGAAGTGTATTGTCTAGAGGCTATAACCAGTAAATAAATAGAAATTAGTAAAATAAGAGTTCAAACTAATGTACTGTATGAATTCTAAATGCGTGTATCTTGTAAATCTTGCACGTAAATTATTTATTTAATGAATACTTTCGAAGGGAATATTTAAATAATAAATTGCTTGCTTGCTTATTCTTTATGATGTTGATATCGTTAAAATTCTAAAGTGCTTTTATTTACTAAAAATTATTATATTAAGCGGAATTATCTGTTAAGAATATTGCTAATTTTTAATACACATTTGAAACTAATCTTAATAAATAATATTAGTTGATGAATATTTATATTAATTTTAGTAGCTTAATCTGTTAATTAAATGGTGTTATTTGAAAATTAATTTTTATAAACTATATATATGAGAATTAACGTATCAATATAAATACATAGATATTTATATATTAAATTAAAACTAGTTCTAATGGTATTTAATGTATCAAAAAGTAGTTATTTATTTAATGCCAAAAAATTACGTGTGCAATAAGTTACTACACAATTAAGGGTAAATATTCCAGATTTTGGCCTATAGTATAGCTTTAAGGGCTCAGAGGTATTGTATAAATGTATATTCGTCCATGATATATTATTCAAAATTTAATACTAAGATTCTAGCTTGTATCTTGTAATAGGAATTTTATATAAATTTATATAAAAGGTCTCGCAAGTCCACGCTTGCTTAGAATTTCACAGATCCCATACCACTACTATATATAAAATCAATTAATATTTTATCAAATGAAAAAAGGGAGTTATTTTATATATATTGTGTAAATATGTTGTATTTGATAGTGATCAGTAATATAACTAAGACTATCCTGATAGTGTTTTGTCATATTACTCATTATTTTTCATAAATATTTCCATATAATTCAATTATTTGGTTAGACATTTTAATTGTGTAATACATTCGATACCTACGAGAAAAGTGTACTTATCAGCATTAACAGTATTTAAATGGCTTAAAGTTATGTACAAAGAAAAATTCTTCATAATTATAAATGTACCGAATAAAAAGTTTGTTAAAAGTAAACAGTTAATGCTAGAAATACTGAAAAAAATAGTATTTATAAATTGTAATGTGCAATGTTCACTGTAAAGAATAGAAATTTAAATATTGGTAATGATTTAACTATTTAAATGGCAATTTTAAACTTAAAATAGTAAGTTATTATAATGAATCATCGATTTTCTTTGAATTTAAAAGAGAAAAATAGTCTTTAATTATAGTCATTTTGTTATCCGTTTGCATGTTTTATCACTCCACCCAAATTTATTTTTAATCTAATTTTTTAAGTATCATCATCAATTGGAATGATTCGAAACATTCGGTAATGTTCAAAGTTTAAAATTTTCATAAAAAGTTTTTAAGAAAAATTTAAACGTTTTTTTAATTGCATTAACAGATGGCGACACGTACCAATAACAATTATATTCAAACTTAAAACGAAAAAAAATTTCAATAAATATATAATTTATTTTTTTAAATAAAATAAATTAATTAATAAAAAAATTTTAAGTTTTAAGGTTATAATATAAATAACTTAAAATAAAACTAATTACTCGTAAATATTAGTGTTGCCATCTATTGATAAAAAGATAAATCATTTTTTGATGAGCTTGTTTATCTTCTAAAATTTGTGTATAATTAAAAAATCGATAATTATAATTGTTAAAAACAAATATATTTTTTAATAAATTTAAATTATAGAAGTACGAAGTGGAGTTTTTACTCCATCTTTATTGGACTGATTATCGCTTAGAATTCGATGATGGAGGTTCTCATCAATATCTAAACGCTTTAATGCATGTACAGAAAATCTGGTTGCCCGACACGTATTTCATTAAGCATGGAGAATTCAAGACTCCTCAACCGGATCACATGGCTCTGAAGTTGTTCAGAAACGGAACCGTCGTTTATATAATGAGGTAGGATCAATATGTTTAGCAAACTCATTGAATCTCTGTGCAAAACAGCTGTTAATAAAGAAAATAAGAAGCACTTTCATTTTTTTTTATTTTAATATTAAATTTTCCTAAAGTCGAATCCCTTTCATACATTCAATGTGTTTTGTTAATGGTTTATTATTTACTTAAACCTACATTTTATACAAACAAAAAAATTATTTTAAAATATTCTTGAATAAAGGTATAATTGTAAATCATTTATTTTTGGAAGAAAGTATGTATTAATTTTTTTTAATTAAAGAAACAAAAACTAGTTTTACATATTTACAATAAAAAATTACTTATAAATAGAACTGAATTGTCATCATAAAAATTTAAATTTATATCACAGAAAGGCTTAAATGTTATCTGATTCGGTTAAATGACTTTTGGGCCACCTTTTATACATATTCTAAACGATAGATAAATGTTTTTAATTTTAAAATTATATTATGTTTAATTGTTTTAGTTTATATTAATTTATTTATAGGCGATATATGGTGCTGAACTGTCAGGGAAACTTAGAAATATTTCCATTCGATAATCCAAAGTGTCCTTTTGCTATAGAAAGTGGTAGGTTTTTTCATCTAAATATTCTTTTTATTATTAATTTAATATTATTGTATTAACTAAAAATGGAAGAATTTATAGTCAGTTTTAATAAAGATAAAAGAAAACGTGCTATTAAAGTTTAAAATATAAAAATTTATTTTAGTTTTGTCATATTAAATTATTGTCATTTTATTTTTATATATTTAAAATATAAAAATAGGAGTGCCTAATATTTTAATACATTGTGTAATTCTATTCTTTACGCATTAAAAGAACTGTCTATTACAATAAAATGTTTATAAAGTGAGTTTTTAAAGACAAAACACTATTTTCTTTCAAGATTCAGCATTATAAATTATATAAAGTATACATATAGACCTATATATATATTATATAAGGTATAAATACAGTATATGATGTATATCTCATATATCGCTATCGTATTTTTATATATACGACTGTGTATATATAATGTATCGTATATTATATATTTCCATATATTTTTGATACAATAATATGACTCAAAAAAATAATTTATATATTTTTTGACACGGCAATAAGAATGTCAATATAATTTCGCAGAAAAATAATTGTATGATTGCATGAGAAAATCCTCATAAGATCTTATTTATTTATCTTTGTATTTTAAAATAACGCTCTGAATAATTGAGAAGCTAAAAATTCAAAATAATATTTAGTAAAGTAGAAGGAAATGGCCAAGGTTAATTGTAATTTTAATCATTTTAAGTACGCTTAGATGTATTCAATATTTAATAAATGTTGTTATGTTCTTGTTTAATTTGTCATGAGTTTTGAGGATTATATAAACACGCAAAAATAAAATAAAATAGGACTCAAATATTATAATATGTTTCAATAGAATTATAAGCTTGTATTCTACTTTTATGTACTTACTATTGTTAAGTTTACTGGAATAAAATAAAATATGTTATAAATATAACATATAAGGATCTACAGCTTTATTCATAGTTAATTTAGATGCTTTTTTCGTCAGGGACAATTTAGATTGTCTAAAGGACAAAGACTTGTATTGAACGAAGCTAATTCAGCAAATTCTTTACATTGTAATTTTCAATCGTTTACATTATTTGTAGTATTCTATTGTTTTCAAATTCGAAAAAAACAATTAGACTGACAGAAATATTTTTAAGTATTTATTCCGCGATACTTCACGTAACAAAATTTAAAATTTTGACTATAAGCTTGCTAATAAATTTTCATTTATTTTATTAAGTAGTCATTTCATTAGATTTGCCAAACGAATTTCTTGAGAAATTATTTTAAAAGTTATTATCGCATATTTATAAAGTAGGAAATCAAATTATAAAAATAAGTGCATATTTTAGATAATAAAATAGTTATAATTTATTAATAAAATTATTAAAATTTTTAGAATATCGTGAAAATGCTGAGTTTTGAAAGAAAGCTACTAAGAAAATGTTATTCTAATTAAGAATCTGTGATCAAAATTTATTTCTTATCTATCTACAAAAGAAATTAATATTTATTTAGATTTCTAAGATTTATACTTTATCATAAAATGCAGTACTCGTTTGATTTCTTCCTTTGAAGTTTCGCATGAAGTTTCGGAACTAGAATTAAAATGGAACGAGAATGCTTCCTTTGTTAGTACTAAAGCCCTTCGATCGCATAATGCATACCTTGTAAAAAATGATACTGGAATATGCGACAAACAACATACGTGGAGAGGTAATTCTTTTTATATTTATTATATTTATTCTAACTTAATCGAGTTATTTATATAGCACTTACCATAGAAGATGATGAAGTGGAAATAAAGCTATTTTTTTAATTAGAAATAAATAAGAATAATGTCTGAAAACAATATTTCAAATTTATTCTTTTAGGTAATTATAGCTGTTTACGGGTGCTTTTAGTTTTCACAAGAGATAAATCCTTTTACTTCAGTACTGTCTTTGTGCCTGGCATAGTTTTAGTGACAAGTTCTTTTATTAGTTTTTGGCTCGACGTTAATGCAGTGCCTGCACGAGTCATGATTGGTGTTACGACCATGTTGAACTTTTGCACTACAACGAACAGCTTTCGCTCTACTCTTCCTGTTGTGTCCAATCTTACAGCCATGAACCTCTGGGATGGTGTCTGTATGTTCTTTATCTATGCCTCCATGTTAGAGTTCATTATTGCAAACTATTTACATAGAAAACTACCAAAAGGATCCCGGCCCTCTTCCAGTACTCATCAAACCGATATGCTAAGGCCTACAGCAACTCTGTCACAAGTAGGAAGATGGTGTGGCAGTATAGAAGTAAATATAAAAATTTAATACGAAATTATAAATATTTAATATTAATTTTTAATGTATTTATTTTATTTTAGACCAGCAATCAAAAGAACACATCAGACAGCAATGATATGAGCAGTTCTATGGCAAGAGAAAGAGGAACTGAAGGAGTAGAGGGTAGAGCAGGACCTTCGTTGTCAGTGTTTTCCTGGTTAAAGCGTCCACAACTTCTCATCCAGAATCCACCTTCGTCTCAGAGGATTTCTAAGAACATCGACAATGTGTCGAGAGCAGTCTTTCCTATCCTCTTTGGGCTTTTCGTCTTTGGTTTTTTCTTAGCTTACGCCTGTATTGAACCAAGACGACCGGAGAACTGGAATCTTAGTTCTGAAAATGTAGAATAAGTTACCAAAAATATCTTTTGGTTAAAATGGGCAGAAGGCATCAATCTGTGTTTAGTAGAATGTTAAGAACGATAATTATTTTGCATCTGAGGAACCTCTTAGAACCCATAAGAGTTACTGAAGAACAAGATCGAGTATGTATGGGTGCACATTGCAAATATCATCATTTATTTACTTGCTGTAAATACACAAACAGTTTTTCTAAGAGAAATATTAAGAAGATAGCTTCTCGAGGAAAATGTTTGTGTTTTTTTCATACTTTTGAATTTCTTCATACACATCAATAAGTGCACATAACAGAATAAAGACTTCACCAATTTATCTCATAATTTCCTTATATATTTCTACATTATATGCATATGAATTTACAATATTAATTTCTATCTTGTTTTCAAGTAGTGATCATTTAAACAGAAATCTATTCTATAGCCTGACATAGCAAAATATTAAAAAAAAAATCAACTCATTATATCATTATCCCTTTATTTATAAGATATTATCGATAGATTGAATTCGATGTTTGTTGTGTTTGAAAAAAGAGTTTTGTTTTCTTTAATATCATAGAATTTTTAAATTAATATTTAGATAATTTCCCGATAAAGGGTAATAATTTAAAAACTGAATTACGTTGTATATTATAGTTTATTTTCAGTTATTGTTAATTGTTGAGCAAGATTTTGTATAAAATTTATAAGGATTTATGTTGAAACAATCTTATGTATTCATTATCACTACACAGTACTTGTGTTATGTTCTATGTATGATTTTCATCGATTCATCTTCTTGTAACTACTTTTATTATCTAAACCCTTTCAAGTTACTGGTTAAAAATTCTGTTTTACCTTGCTTTAAAGACTAGAATTAAAGAAGGATTTAGAAATTATATAGAAAGTTGAATTTAATATAGAAGCAGAAATTTTTATATTTTTCTCATAGTCATTATATTTAAAAAAATTTAAATTATTTCAAATTAAAATTTTTAGATAGAGTAGGGAAAAAAATATATTAAAAAACTGGCCTATAAATTTCACTTTTCTACCAAATATAGTTAACACGAACACGAAAAAGAGGAACATATCTATGTATTTCTTTACCTTAAATTATATTAGATTTTTATATAATTAGACGAAATTCTTATAGACATAATGTCCACTAATGGTCCAGCTAGAGAAAAAATTAAATAATAATTTTTTAGTCTTAAATTTAAAGAAAAAAAAAACCACTCTCATAAATAATATTACTGCAATTGCAGATTTTTCCAAGTGAGATATTCTTCTAAAAAAAAAAAACCATGAATGTAAGGTTACCATCCAAAAACTGTCCGTTTGAATTGCTTGAGTGTCCTGGAAGTGTTTACACTATTCACAGTTGCTAACATAAACTATGTTTGCATTTCGTGACCGATAATTTGTCACGCAAAAATTCTGTGCAAGTTTCATGTGATAAAATAGAAAATATTTAAATAATCAATGTTTCGCTATAAAAGTATCACATGATTTAAATATAGATGTTTATCAGAGATTATTAAAAGAATGTTGGAAAAAAAATATTTAAATGTTCGATTGTACAGAATATTTTGCGAGGAAAATTTGGAAGATATAATACAACGTTCTATTTTCAACGGGAACAGACTCCAATGTACAGTATTTTTAAAAATAGACAATAAACAATTTATTCACGTTGTTGTTTTTGTTTTTATTCTCATTTACTAATTAAATATGTTTTTTAAAAAAACGTTTAATTAAAGATATATTTTACTGACACGTTGAAAACATAATGTTAATGCATAGCATTCAAATTTAAATAATTATGGCTCTATTTGAGAGATAAGAAAATGTTTTATTAATTAAAAAATTATTTATTTATTTTTAATTAATGATATTAATGTTAAAATATATCAAGAATTGCTTATTTTTAAATATAATATGTTATTTTTATTATTTTTATTTTATTCTGAATTATTAAAAAACAATATATATTAATGTATTGATGAAATTAATTTTTTATTTAGTATGCTGTTTATAACCAGAATACAGGAACAGTTTTTAAAAATACTTATTCGTAGAATATGGAAAAATATATTTTTAATGTTTTTTTCTTTACTTATCACCTCGTGTTACATATGGCAAAATGCCGAAAATTCGAAGAGTTTATCATCCAATTTTTACTAAATTTTTAATAATGGTAAACAAAATCTAAAAATGTATTATTCTTTATAGAAAAATATTAAAAATTCAGTAGAAAACAAGAATGAATATGGAATTTTTCATAGATATATCATCAATATTTCATTTAAGATTTGAGTGACGATATTAAGTTTTAAAATTCTAGACAGCAAATGACTCTGAATGCACGAATAAAGGCAATCAATTAAAAAAAAACTAGCTTTTTAAAATAAAGTTTATTAACTTACATTAATGAATATTTCAAAATATAAATTACATATGTAACTTAAATGTGTATTTTTGTAAGTAAAATATACTTCAATCTTATAAAGTTTTTATGAATGTTCCACATATTTAAGAACGTCTTAATTAATAAAAAAAGAACAAAGAATATGTAAGATATAAAGTATTATTACTTAAAAAATAACACTATTTTCTCTCTTATCGTTATAAAAGTCATCAATTGCTTCGAAATAATATTAATTGTTTAAAAATAACACAATAATTAAAATATTTAGCAAAATTATTGACATTAAAATACACAAATTATCATATAAAAATTATAATTTGAATTTAATTTTTATGCGAATTTCTAGTTTTTTAAAGAAGATATTAATTTTTTTTTTGAGAATCAAACTCTTTTAAAAATTTAAAATTTTTACCTAAAAAATTATTTTCTAGATGTAAATATTTTTAAATAACAAATACATAAAATGTTTTAAAACTTTTTATTGGGTTAGAAAATAGTTTATAAGTTTTTAGAGAACTTATATACTATTTTTTACGTTACATCATGCTATTTTTTTCATTTTTAGTAGAATGTTGATTTTGTTTATTTATGTTGACAACTTTCAATTAAGTAACAAAATCAATAGAAGAAAATGTAATAATTTAAAATTTATAAATAATATATCATGTTATCGAAGAATTTAGAATATATCTTAACTGAAATCTTGGATTTAATCAGTGACGTATCCAGGATTTAGAGTGTGGATCAGATTAGGGGGGAAACTAAGTCACCTGCCTTCTGTTGTTTATCGGAGAATGTTACTCAATCACTTTAGAATTACTTTAGTTACCTAATTGAAGTCATATGATATGCGTTATGTTTATTTTAAAGTATCGGAATAAAATTGACTACTTTGTTACCAATGAGGTTCTGCAGCGCCATAAGTACACCTGGATACGCTCCGTAATTTAATCACATTCATTGTGTAAAAAATATTATGTGATTATAACTCTAACGAATCTAGCTATTCGATAAATAAAACACATTTTTAAAAAAATCTTGAATTAATATGACATTGTCATAATACTGGGCTGCAATTTTAATCATATTTTAATTTTAAAAATCACGTATATAGTTAATTGAGCCCACCGGCACATAAACTTTCCATATCTTTTTCCATTTTTATTTATCTAACTTGATTCTCGAGATTAAGGAAGTACGGACGAACAACAGTGGGAATCTATTGGGCTGCAATTTTCAAATTGCAGCCCAATAATAGCTTTATTATACGAAATTAGGATAATATAATGTTGAGTATAATTTTCATTTATTTGAATCAAGCCTGAATTGATTGTTTTCACATTTATGAATTATTATTATTGTTATTTTTTTGTTTTTAATGTTAAAATCAGAATGGATATTTATACACAATTTAGTAAACTTATTAAAATTTAGATAACGAAGCATTTTTATTTTAATTGGAATATTTTATTTAAAAAAAACGAACAATTTTCCACCACAATTTTCTCAATATTACATTTTTAAAATGCTTTTTAGAAGTAAATTAGTCAAATTTTAAAGTTTAATATTAAGGATAGTGGATGAAAAAAATCAAGAAAAATAAAATTAAAAATATTATATAATTTGTCTTGTTATATTTAATGATTAAAATAGCAATTAAAGATCATTATAAGTGAGAAGTTCAGATATTGTAAAAAGACTCTTTCTTCTTCTTCTTCTTCTTAAATTAATAAATATATTATTAGTATCTCTAAAATAAAACAAAATTCTTAATGTAGCGAATAATACAGAGATTATATGCGCTATTTATTTACAGTATATTTACTCTTAATGCAAAAATCAACACAATTATACAGAACGAAGATCTGAATGATCTTGATATTCTCAACAAACGATATTATTCCTTTAGTTCTTAACCTTAAACTTATAAATTGAAATTTTTCCAAGAACTGAAGGTGAGACAAAGCCAGAATCAATCATAAATGAGACTCTATGCTCTCCAAATGCTAATATAATATAAACAGGATTTCACTAAATATTAAAAGAAATTTTCATTTATATAATATTCCTACTGCTTTTTTTTTGTAAGAAAATTAAATGATGGACCTTTCTACATCCGAGCCCAAGCATCTTGATATATGATTCCAAAGGCCCATTTGGCTCCGATTCGATCGGGTTTTTGGACGTGCCAAAAATATTTTTATTCTGTTATAAAAAGTAATAATTATTTTAAATAGTAAAAATCATGCAAATTTAATATAATATAATCTTCATTTCAACTAACACAAAAGAAAAAGTGATTTATACTGTGCACATGTGTTTGATATACAATATGCACGTGTACATGTATTATATTCCAGAATTAATTTTATGATTAAACTAGCAGACCCCGCCACGCGTTGTTATGGCTCAAAATGTATCTATTATAAATGTATAACACTTCCCCCGTGGGGGGGGGGTTATTCTTTGTTACAATTT
>NW_019385424.1:115511-172918 GCF_000671375.1 Centruroides sculpturatus
AATTTTTAACGATACAATAGTCTTCGTTAGGCTTAACATCGACGAAAATTCAACGCGAAGCGACACGCAACGGAGAAAAATTTCAACACGGGATAAATTAATATATTTTTTCGTACATAATTGGTTATCCGAAAAATAAGTTATCCGAACAACCCCAGTCCCCAATTGATTCGGATAAACGACTCTCTACTGTAAATTACTTCTTTTAATAAAAATCCAGCAATGAGTTGCTTAACTTTCAAGGCAAAATTTAAAACTTCATGTGTGACGCCATCTGTTATGATATTTTATTATTAAAAACTTTATATTTTTCACTATTAGAAAATATCAAAAGGTTTAATTTTGGGGTAGGGATGGGTTTTATAAAAAAAATGATAAATACTAATAACGAGTAAAATCGTCATTAAGTCCGACTGAACTCGAGATGTGACACACGACACCCTCTTTATCTTCTCACCCCTTTGACCTTTAACATCAAAATTTAACAGCACCAATCATCCTTATACGCAAACCTGCCTGCAAAATTTCAGAAATTTTTGACAAAAAGCACAGGAATTATTAAGCTTCAAAGAGGATGAACAAAATCGTCTTCCCATACACACTAACATACATACATAAAGAAAAAAACTTGATTTTTTGCATTTCTCGACGTTTCAAGGTCCCCAGAGTCCAAAAATGTATAAATCTTGAGGAGGGGGATCATTTTTTGACCGATCGCCACACTTTCCCTCTGTTATATATAACAGAGCCAGGAAACTAAAAATAAATATCGAACTACAATTAAATTATATATGGAACTATATATTGTTATTTGAGTATATTATGTAACTTATATGCAACAAATATATACTTTGTTATAAAATATTGTAAATTATTGAAAATTTTATGAAATTTAATTACTATAACTTGTCTAAAGAAGTCGTCTAATCAACAAAACTATAAAATATTTATTTCATGAATAGAAAAACATATAAAAGTTTTTAGATAAAACAAAAATTTAGATCAGAAATATCTCTGGATTTTTGCAGCGTGTGATTGAATATCAGAACTTCTTTTTTCCTTCTGGCAATACCGAAATTCTGAATTTCTGATTCCTGATTTCCCCTATTGCAAGTTACTCTATTCTATAACTTTAATCAACTAACTTTTCTTTTGCAAAGTTTTATATAGCAAACTTGCTTGATTTGTAATAAAATCAAGTGTTAATCGAATAATACTTAATAATGTAAAACAACGTCAGTTTTGTTTATTAACAATAAACATTCGTGTTAGATTAATAATAATAGTTTAAATTAGCGAATCCTAACCGTGGTTCGAGGACCCTCGAGGTCTGTAGTGTTATAGGAAGGAACCGTAAAATTATATATTTGCTTTGATTACTGTTTATGTTTTAAGTAAGTTAATCGCATCGCAATAAAACAAAATTTACAAAGTATAAAATTCACTCGCGTACCCACGACCAAATACCAATAATTTAGTGTTTTTATCCACTTGGCCATTGGGTGACTGAATTAAAGATTTTGATAAGTGGAACCACTTAACATTACAATTGATAAATCTATACATTCAAATATATGGAAATCATATTGAATTTTTAAATATATTGTAATGATGTTCAATAGCAAAACTTGCAGCTAATAAAAGACATTAATTACATTTACTGGCTCTTAAATTGTAAATTATTTTATTATTCTTTGCAATTACCTGAAAATTATTGTCGCGAATTAATAAAGAATTGAATACTGAAAACTATGTACGTATTGAGTAAATAAGAGAATTGTAAAGCTTATATATGTGCTGACATTTAGACAGACTAGAAAAACCATTGTGTTTTAATTATATGATACTGTACATATATAACAATTAATATTCACGTAAAGTTTTGTCTTGAAAAATAAAATTATATATAATAAGAATAATTGTAAATAAATAGAAATTAACGAGACAACTAGCAAAAATTATATTTTTTATGTTTAATTTTAATGAGTTTTGTAATAAAAATTGCTATTGAAATTTCATAACGAAGCTTATTTTAAATAATTAATTTCCAAATAAAATTCCATTTATTTTTAATTATTTAAATTATGTATAACAACAATAAAAATATATTATTTTCTTTGAAAATTTACTATAAATTTTTAATTGTAACATTAATAAATATAATATTTATAAAGCAGATGAATGTACTATACGTTTTCTTTTCTTTAAAATTTATTTTAATTTGTCTTAATTAATTATTGTTTAAATTATTTTAGTTTTTCTTTTGTGTAAATATATATTTTAAATGTTATTTAGTATTTAATTTTTATAACTAAATTTAAACAAAACAAAAAAAAACTTACTAAAATTCCATAAAAATAAATTATTAAATGCGATAAAAAGCTTCAATTAAATCTGAAATACATAAAAATCTTAAAATTGTTATACACATTGAAACATTTTTTAATTTATTAACATAAAATTTAGATAATTTTGTTTATTTAATGTATAATATAATTACAAAATTTAAAAATTTATATTAAATATTTTATATCAAATTTAAGTTTTTATTATTTATGTGTAATATTTTATTTTATTTCTGTTATTTCTGTTATTTTATTTTTATCAATTTTAATAAATTAATTTATCGAATTTACACTTTAACGTTTAGTTTCTTTCTTGATTCATAGATGGAAACACAAGAGAAAGAAAATACTCTTGTTGAAATTTTTAAATTCACGGTGTATAATAATCTATAACACTGTTATTATTATTTATAAATTATATATCGATTTGTGTTATTTTATGTATGGAAATTTTAATAAAAAATAAAAATATTTACTTAATAATTATATATCTTATATATTTTTAAATATAAAATTTATAATGATACGAAAAATAAACTCATCTTTATCACATGAATAACTTGTCTAATGATTTTATCATTATCAGTTGCGATTAAATTCGGTAAATTTTCTCAATTTTCCTGGTTATTGTATACAATAATAAGGAAAATTTTGTGCGAAAAAAGAATTATTTCTATTTTTATTTTCGATAAAGGACATTAACAAACCTTAAAATTGACTTTTATTAAGTACATAATGATCAATATAACGCAAATAAATTCGAAAATTAGTCATTTTTATTTAAACTTATGCAATATTTATATATAGATTGATTGTAGATTATGAATAATAATTACTTTATCTTATGGAAAAATTCACTGTTCATGCATCAATGTGATCAATTCTTAGAAGATTAAAGCAACTCTTTAAAGGCATTTATAAGAATATTCGAGATTTCTCAAAAGATTAGACTGTTTATTCTTGAAAATGTCCGTGGAAATTATATTTAAGGTTAAAGGAATTATTTCTAAGAACCTTTTTACTTATAACAGAAGGTCAATAGATAAAAGAAGATATAAAAGGGATAGAAAAATTTTGACAAAATAGTCTTGATCTACTATTTAACTTTTATAGAGGTAAGTTATGTTTGTATGCTGTTTGAAAACGTTAGTATCAACCAACATACAATTTTTTTTGTATTTATTTTAAAAGCTTAAGAAAAGTTAATTTAAAATTTATAAATAATATATCATGTTATCGAAGAATTTAGAATATATCTTAACTGAAATCTTGGATTTAATCAGTGACGTATCCAGGATTTAGAGTGTGGATCAGATTAGGGGGGAAACTAAGTCACCTGCCTTCTGTTGTTTATCGGAGAATGTTACTCAATCACTTTAGAATTACTTTAGTTACCTAATTGAAGTCATATGATATGCGTTATGTTTATTTTAAAGTATCGGAATAAAATTGACTACTTTGTTACCAATGAGGTTCTGCAGCGCCATAAGTACACCTGGATACGCTCCGTAATTTAATCACATTCATTGTGTAAAAAATATTATGTGATTATAACTCTAACGAATCTAGCTATTCGATAAATAAAACACATTTTTAAAAAAATCTTGAATTAATATGACATTGTCATAATACTGGGCTGCAATTTTAATCATATTTTAATTTTAAAAATCACGTATATAGTTAATTGAGCCCACCGGCACATAAACTTTCCATATCTTTTTCCATTTTTATTTATCTAACTTGATTCTCGAGATTAAGGAAGTACGGACGAACAACAGTGGGAATCTATTGGGCTGCAATTTTCAAATTGCAGCCCAATAATAGCTTTATTATACGAAATTAGGATAATATAATGTTGAGTATAATTTTCATTTATTTGAATCAAGCCTGAATTGATTGTTTTCACATTTATGAATTATTATTATTGTTATTTTTTTGTTTTTAATGTTAAAATCAGAATGGATATTTATACACAATTTAGTAAACTTATTAAAATTTAGATAACGAAGCATTTTTATTTTAATTGGAATATTTTATTTAAAAAAAACGAACAATTTTCCACCACAATTTTCTCAATATTACATTTTTAAAATGCTTTTTAGAAGTAAATTAGTCAAATTTTAAAGTTTAATATTAAGGATAGTGGATGAAAAAAATCAAGAAAAATAAAATTAAAAATATTATATAATTTGTCTTGTTATATTTAATGATTAAAATAGCAATTAAAGATCATTATAAGTGAGAAGTTCAGATATTGTAAAAAGACTCTTTCTTCTTCTTCTTCTTCTTAAATTAATAAATATATTATTAGTATCTCTAAAATAAAACAAAATTCTTAATGTAGCGAATAATACAGAGATTATATGCGCTATTTATTTACAGTATATTTACTCTTAATGCAAAAATCAACACAATTATACAGAACGAAGATCTGAATGATCTTGATATTCTCAACAAACGATATTATTCCTTTAGTTCTTAACCTTAAACTTATAAATTGAAATTTTTCCAAGAACTGAAGGTGAGACAAAGCCAGAATCAATCATAAATGAGACTCTATGCTCTCCAAATGCTAATATAATATAAACAGGATTTCACTAAATATTAAAAGAAATTTTCATTTATATAATATTCCTACTGCTTTTTTTTTGTAAGAAAATTAAATGATGGACCTTTCTACATCCGAGCCCAAGCATCTTGATATATGATTCCAAAGGCCCATTTGGCTCCGATTCGATCGGGTTTTTGGACGTGCCAAAAATATTTTTATTCTGTTATAAAAAGTAATAATTATTTTAAATAGTAAAAATCATGCAAATTTAATATAATATAATCTTCATTTCAACTAACACAAAAGAAAAAGTGATTTATACTGTGCACATGTGTTTGATATACAATATGCACGTGTACATGTATTATATTCCAGAATTAATTTTATGATTAAATGNTAGCGAAGCTTTTTCTATGAGGTTTACAGAATTTTTCTCGTTCTCGAAATTTCTGGATTCCTCGTCTCAATTAATGAGGGTCCATTTAAATGTAAAATATGCAGCAGCGAATCGCTTAACTTTCCCGGCAATATTTAAAATTCTGGTGGCGCTATCTTTTATGATATTTTATTAAAAAAATTGTTTATATTTTTAATTATTATAAAATGGCAAAAAGCTTAATTTTGAGGGTAGGGATGGGTTTTATAAAAATTGTAAATGATAATAACGAGTAAAATCGTTATTAAGTCCGATCCTACTGGAGATACACACGACCCCCACTATCTCCCCATACCCTAGACCTTTAATCAAAATTTAATAGTAGACTATCATAATAAACAAACCTCCCTGTAAAATTTCAGAAATTCTCAAAAGCACAGGAGTTATTAAGCTTTAAAGAGGGTGAACAAAATTGTGCCACTCACAAACATATATACATATTAATATCCATGCACACAGAAAAAACTCTGAATGTTTTTCATTTCTCGACATTTCAAGATCCTATAAGTTTAAAAATGTAAAAATCTTGGAGGGGAGTCCTTATTTGACCGAACGGCATGCCTACCCTCTGTTATCTATAATAGAGCCAGGAAAGTAAAAATAAGAGTCAATGACTTCGTTTTCGTACTGTATAAGAATCGCCTGTTCTGTGCCTAACAAGTGAAGGGATCGCTTTTTTCCTTCCGCCTCCACTTCAATTCTATCGTGATATGACAAAGTCGCGCGATGTCCTAATTATGCTGTATATCATATTTTAATAGTAAAGTTGGTAAATGAGTAAGTAATAACTTTAATCATTTGAACATCATATTATCTTCCATTAACTTTTTTGTTAACAAAAACATTAATGCAAGATAATGTAATGTTCATGCTATTAAAATAAATAAAATTGTTTAAAATGTGAGCTCTGGTTTCAAATATTGTTTGTCAACTGCATACTTTTTTAATCGATATGGATAAAATAAACAAAGCAAATGAAACCAATCTCCAGCACTATTCTACAGAAAGCAAATGTTTTTGACCATGTTAAACAGACATCGGCAGGCTAACTGACAATGCTTTCTGTCAAAATTGTTTTAGAGATTGGTTTCATTCAATTTGTTCATTAAGTATACCCAGTTTTGAGTAGTTGAAAATATGGATAAAATTTTGGATTTCTTAATTGCATTTATAATTGTATGTAGTAAAAATAATAATAAATAATTTTTCAGATAAAAGATAATATTTAATTCAAATAGAATAATAATAGTGTGTTCAAAAATTTAAAAATATGAAAATGATATTAAATTCAGGAAAATGAAAGCAATTTTCAATCAGATTGGTATTTTATATTTTATTAACTATGTGCAAATTATGAGTAAAATTTAACTAAGTATACATTAATACTTATTATGAGTGTAATGTTTAGTTACATGCTTAAAATTTTAATGTGATCTTATTTTTATTATGACAATTAGGTTAAAACCTATATACAAACTGGTCATAAAGCAAATATATTTAGTGCCAGATATCTTCCTAACACTAGAGATAAACATGTAAGTAAATTTTTATATTATGTATATATAATAAATATATACAGTAGAACCTCGATTATCCGGACTAATTGGGGATGAAGGTAGTCCGGATAAGGAAAAATCCGGATAATCAAAACAAATACTTTAATTTGTCTTAATGATAATACAACACGTTTTCTTTTCGATGGCATAACGGTAATATTAAAAGTAAATACTGTATTTAAATCGTGATCAAATATTCAAAANGGTTAAAGGAATTATTTCTAAGAACCTTTTTACTTATAACAGAAGGTCAATAGATAAAAGAAGATATAAAAGGGATAGAAAAATTTTGACAAAATAGTCTTGATCTACTATTTAACTTTTATAGAGGTAAGTTATGTTTGTATGCTGTTTGAAAACGTTAGTATCAACCAACATACAATTTTTTTTGTATTTATTTTAAAAGCTTAAGAAAAGTTAATTTAAAACTGATATTTTAATACATTTTATTTATTAGCTTTACTTATGTAATTAAAATTATTATAAACTTAATGAATATTTAATTATTCTAAAATTAAGCTTTATTTAATTTAAATATCTCTTTTAATTTAATTATGTCTTAGATTTATTTATTATAATTTTGCTTTTGAATAAAGAAGAAAGTTTTTTAATAATAAATTTATTTTAAATATGAAAACATTAATTTAAAAATTAAAAAGTGTATTATCATAATGTACAAATAACAATGAACTGAAGAAATTAAGTTTATTCAAATTTCAAATTTAGTAATAAAAATTATCTTTAGTAACTTCTATTAGAATTTCTTATAAATTTATAAGATTAATTTTTAATGGAGTTTTTTAAAATAAAAATATTAAATATTTCAAATATTTAATTTGAATATTTTTACATTATTTTTATTTATTAGAAATATTTTTTGCAATCAATGTTATTAAAATGCAAATTTTTTAAAGTTAGTTATTATTATTATTATTATTAAACAACACATTTTTTATCAGTTATTTTAGCTTTGTTATAAATGTGTAAATTGACTTTAATTCATTTTTATACAAATTAAATTATATTAAAATTTACTAACTTAGAAATCAATCACAATTATCATCAAAGTTCAATGACTATTTTTATCAAATTTGGATTTTATTAATATTTATGATTAAATTAAAATTAAAAATGAAAAAATAAATTTTTTTTCATAGTGAATTTCAATATTTTTTAAAGATGAATTATTTATAATTAATATTGATATTTATTTCTTTACTTTCTTATTATGCTTAAAAGTTTTCTTATTGAAGCAGAGCTTTAGCGAAGCTTTTTCTATGAGGTTTACAGAATTTTTCTCGTTCTCGAAATTTCTGGATTCCTCGTCTCAATTAATGTGGGTCCATTTAAATGGAAAATATGCAGCAGCGAATCGCTTAATTTTCCCGGCAACATTTAAAATTCTGGTGGCGCTATCTTTTATGATATTTTATTAAAAAAATTGTTTATATTTTTAATTATTATAAAATGGCAAAAAGCTTAATTTTGAGGGTAGGGATGGGTTTTATAAAAATTGTAAATGATAATAACGAGTAAAATCGTTATTAAGTCCGATCCTACTGGAGATACACACGACCCCCACTATCTCCCCATACCCTAGACCTTTAATCAAAATTTAATAGTAGACTATCATAATAAACAAACCTCCCTGTAAAATTTCAGAAATTCTCAAAAGCACAGGAGTTATTAAGCTTTAAAGAGGGTGAACAAAATTGTGCCACTCACAAACATATATACATATTAATATCCATGCACACAGAAAAAACTCTGAATGTTTTTCATTTCTCGACATTTCAAGATCCTATAAGTTTAAAAATGTAAAAATCTTGGAGGGGAGTCCTTATTTGACCGAACGGCATGCCTACCCTCTGTTATCTATAATAGAGCCAGGAAAGTAAAAATAAGAGTCAATGACTTCGTTTTCGTACTGTATAAGAATCGCCTGTTCTGTGCCTAACAAGTGAAGGGATCGCTTTTTTCCTTCCGCCTCCACTTCAATTCTATCGTGATATGACAAAGTCGCGCGATGTCCTAATTATGCTGTATATCATATTTTAATAGTAAAGTTGGTAAATGAGTAAGTAATAACTTTAATCATTTGATTATCATATTATCTTCCATTAACTTTTTTGTTAACAAAAACATTAATGCAAGATAATGTAATGTTCATGCTATTAAAATAAATAAAATTGTTTAAAATGTTATAAATAAATAATAAAACATTTTATTTATTTTTATTTAATTTATTTATACACAAATTTAAATGAATATTTTTCAGAAATTCCACCATGATGAAGGCCATTATTATATTGGGTATAATCATTTCAGTGATGTCAACCAGACCCGATTATTTCACTCATTTTTATTCCACGTTTCAAAGAGGAGAAAAACCAATTCACGAATATGGATATCACACAGGAAAAAAAGAAATTAAAGCAGAAATTGACGAACCTGGTCTTGTAAAAAAAGATTACGCATTCGAAGTGGCTTATGATTCCAAAACGGACCACAATTCTGATGATAAATTATTCGAATTGGATAGGCCTAATAAAGAATTTATTCAGCCTAAAGATTTATTTTCGCTCTCTCCTCGATATCCTCGAGATATTCATTTAGTTAAAAAACGTTAAATATATATATATATGAGTTTTAATAACAATTAAAATATCATTTGTTTTATGATAAATTTTTAAGTATTTCTTTACTTATAGATAAATAGTTTTTATAATTTTAAGTGGAAACTTAATTGATTGTCACAATTAATTATAATATGCAAAATAATCTTAAAATCTTACACATAATCATATTAAACTTATATAATAAACTGGAGAAACCTATATTGTATATAAATTTTAATACTCATAAAAGATATTAAACTCTTTTACTTGTCAATGTTATATATCGATTTTTTTTGTAATAAAATAATAAATTTTATAAAAATTAAAATATTTATTTACGTATATCAAAAATATTATAAAATAATGTAATTAATTGAGATTTTAACAGACTTTTTATATTGTAAAATTAAATTTCTTTATTAATCTTTAAAATAGTTTTTTAATGCAATTATAAGTAGTGATATATCTGTACAAATATAAAATATTAAGTAACGGTTTATTAAAAAGGATGTTTGTAATAATAAAGTTTTGTTGAAGTATTCAGTTTTATAATTCTTATAGAATATTTCACCTTTTTTAAATGGAGAATTCTATAGAAGCGTTTTATCACAAAACAATAATTTTAATTTAGTTAATTACGACATTATGATTTAAAAACTTTACAAAAAAAACTGTGTTCTGTAATTGCACCATTGTAAAATTTCAAAAAATAAATTCTTATATATTTGCACCAGAACTCAAATAGATTCTTTGTAATATGATTTAATTATTTAAATAAAAAAATGCTTTACAACGATTTGGAAAATTAATAAAAATATACTAAATGTACTTTTTAAAAAAGTTTACTGCAAGAAATATTGCAAAATGAATATATAAAAATAGGAATTACGACACTCGCTTTTACAATTTAATTGCTTCTTGGAAAATAATCATTAAGTCAGCTGTTTTATTTTGCATTATCTCAGTATTATAAATTTACGTTACCTCTCGGAATTATAGATTTAAATATACATTAAATTTACTAAACAGAAAATATAGCATTTTACACAGTCACAGAAGAAAATTCGTACTAGTTGTAAAAGCGGGCTTATTATTTAGAGTTCACATTCCTTGCGAATCAGAGTTAATTTATACTGAAATGAAAATTTTATTGTAATGTATTTTAACATGAAAATTTGTGTTTGAAAACACAGATCATTTTACCGCATACCGAAACAAACAACACTCTCATATTTAAATATTAATATACTTCATAATTTTCTATAGTCAATTTCTTTGTTAAAATGAAATAGATAATGAATGGATAAAGAATGTGTATATAAATATAAAAATATTATCACAAAATTTATCGTAACGAACACCTGTAACCTTATAATTTAAATTCAATTGAGATTTATATTGAAGGTAGCGTTACTGAAATCATATATTCTGAAAGTATGGCTTATTAGGCTCATTAGTTACATCGTTTTGATACAGGGTCGAAAACACTACGAATTACTTTCATATTGGTAAATCATAGAAGACTGGATTCTTCGATTTCTATTCAAATTATCTCTGAAATTATATACATTTTTCTCCATGTTAGAAAAATGTGGCTTATAATGTGATATTTATTACCCGAATTCTGTTATTAAACATAGTATGTTGTTGAAACTGATACTCATATGAAATCATTTTTAGGAAAGAAGACACACTTAGAAATTAAGTTTCTTTGTGTGTTTAGTGCGACTAGTTAGATTTCCGTACAACAATAACACATATATCTGTTATATATTCATAGTAATTGAAGATAACTTTGTGTTTTATTCTATAATAAATACAAGTAACCCGATAATGACTTCAAATATAAAACAAAGCAGAATCTTTTTATCGGTCTATTAAGGCTAAATAACTTACTAAGTAATTTGGCAGGAAGTAGGTGGTTAAGCCGCCTTGCCGGGGTTAAAGTGTAAGCTGACTGAGAGCCATGAAAGGCAATAGGCATTAAATCACCTCTAATCGGTGCCGTCTTTTCTTCCAGAATTATTTATAATTATTAAATTTAACATGATTTGGCAGCCTAACCGCTTATCTACTGCCAAATTACTTAGTAATTATTTAGCCTTAATAGCCCGATAAAGGAATCCGATATTCGTTTGATATTTGAAATAACTATTGGGTTAGTTGTATATTATAAATATANAATAAATTCTTATATATTTGCACCAGAACTCAAATAGATTCTTTGTAATATGATTTAATTATTTAAATAAAAAAATGCTTTACAACGATTTCGAAAATTAATAAAAATATACATAAATATACTTTTTAAAAAAGTTTACTGCAAGAAATATTGCAAAATGAATATATAAAAATAGGAATTACGACACTCGCTTTTACAATTTAATTGCTTCTTGGAAAATAATCATTAAGACAGCTGTTTTATTTTGCATTATCTCAGTATTATAAATTTACGTTACCTCTCGGAATTATAGATTTAAATATACATTAAATTTACTAAACAGAAAATATAGCATTTTACACAGTCACAGAAGAAAATTCGTACTAGTTGTAAAAGCGGGCTTATTATTTAGAGTTCACATTCCTTGCGAATCAGAGTTAATTTATACTGAAATGAAAATTTTATTGTAATGTATTTTAACATGAAAATTTGTGTTTGAAAACACAGATCATTTTACCGCATACCGAAACAAACAACACTCTCATATTTAAATATTAATATACTTCATAATTTTCTATAGTCAATTTCTTTGTTAAAATGAAATAGATAATGAATGGATAAAGAATGTGTATATAAATATAAAAATATTATCACCAAATTTATCGTAACGAACACCTGTAACCTTATAATTTAAATTCAATTGAGATTTATATTGAAGGTAGCGTTACTGAAATCATATATTCTGAAAGTATGGCTTATTAGGCTCATTAGTTACATCGTTTTGATACAGGGTCGAAAACACTACGAATTACTTTCATATTGGTAAATCATAGAAGACTGGATTCTTCGATTTCTATTCAAATTATCTCTGAAATTATATACATTTTTCTCCATGTTAGAAAAATGTGGCTTATAATGTGATATTTATTACCCGAATTCTGTTATTAAACATAGTATGTTGTTGAAACTGATACTCATATGAAATCATTTTTAGGAAAGAAGACACACTTAGAAATTAAGTTTCTTTGTGTGTTTAGTGCGACTAGTTAGATTTCCGTACAACAATAACACATATATCTGTTATATATTCATAGTAATTGAAGATAACTTTGTGTTTTATTCTATAATAAATACAAGTAACCCGATAATGACTTCAAATATAAAACAAAGCAGGATTTTTTTATCGGTCTATTAAGGCTAAATAACTTACTAAGTAATTTGGCAGGAAGTAGGTGGTTAAGCCGCCTTGCCGGGGTTAAAGTGTAAGCTGACTGAGAGCCATGAAAGGCAATAGGCATTAAATCACCTCTAATCGGTGCCGTCTTTTCTTCCAGAATTATTTATAATTATTAAATTTAACATGATTTGGCAGCCTAACCGCTTATCTACTGCCAAATTACTTAGTAATTATTTAGCCTTAATAGCCCGATAAAGAAATCAGATTGTTCGCCTGAATTTTTTTCGTCTTTTTTTTAAATTTCATCCTATCGTTAATGTAAGTTTTACATGTAATCAATACATTATTCATAGCAGAACTAAACACAGATTTACATTTGTAATGGTTATTTGATTTATTTAATTTAGAAACGAATGCGAAACAAAATTAAATTGTCAACTGAAGAATACAAATCTGATTAGAAATTATTAAATTAAATACGAAATTTAATGTATTAAAATATTGTACTGTAATTTCAAAGTTTAAACATGATGGCTTAAAAGTATTTTCTAAATAACCAGATCAATTATCATTTAGTTTGTTGATTAATTTCCGTTTAAGAGCTAATGAAACAATAGAAAAAAACTAGGATTTCGAATTGAATAGGTGCATAAAGGAAGATCTTGAATAAAATAGAAAATACTGGTGTAACGCGTTGAAATGTCTGGGAGAGAATTTTTAACAGTTTAAAGCCTTTGCGGACACAATGGCATGAGTGTCAATATGTTCGACTATGCGTAAATGTATCCATCTGAAAAAGTAATTTTGGTTTTGATTTGAGTACACGTAATGTTGCTCACGGAGAAACATGACAGAATAATGACATTTGACACTTGAATAAAGTTATTTTCATGTGTCTGGCAACTAAATAGGAGCGAGTTAACCAGAGAAATCCTCCCGGGAGATATCTGGCTTAGCAAATGGCCCATGTGTTGTTTCATTCCATCATTAGATCAAACCAGTACTGGTAAAAAATATCAATGTTCCAGAAGAACAATGACATAAATACTTTTAATTTATAATTTTTTGCAATTAATGCAAATGAGGAAAAACTTTTCAAAATTGAGGGATTTATTTCCAAAACGTGCTAAATCCAAATATAAGTAACTAGCAAACATGGCCGGCGTTGCCCGGGAAAAAAATAAGAATAACAAACATCAAAACGAAAACTATATAAAGAGCCTACGATTGTCATGTTTATCGTGATATTCGGATGACACAAAATGGCACCATTTCATCGATCAAGTTTAGTCTTGATGATAATCACTTCATTCTATTTAACTACAGAATCCTCTACTTGTGCATTACTGGACAAAACTGTGTTGTAGTGCCCTTTATTAATGTCATACTTATGCTCCTTAAGTCTGATTGTGTTAAATTCCTTCTTGTGACTATAGTCTTTTTTAATTCCTAATTGCTGATTTTCAAATGAAATTTTATATACGCCTGCCTTTTCTTCTTTTTTAAGCATGTCCTTATTATTTCTCAAAATACTATATAAATTAGAAGTTCATCAATTAATGTTTATTACATCATGTACGAAAATCACTGAATGCTGGAAACAGCATTTAATAGAAACATATTTATGACACTCTTAAATAGCATATAGCGATGTTTCTATGTTCTCAAAATTTTCCAGTTGTATCGTTGTCCTAAAATTATATTATGTATTTATACACTTAACTGAAATTTGCAAGAGGTCAGAATCTTAACAAATAACTCTCATAAGAATGAACGTTTAAGAGATAATCATAACGAAACTGTAGAGTGTTTTTAACTATTGCTTTTCTGTTGGCATTAAGAAGACTTTTTAGAAACCTCATAATGTGTTGAGTAGGCCCACAATGAGACGACCGCGTGCTGAGGGATCCGTCATACCCGTCCGGATTCGATTTTGGGTCTTCCAGAACTGTAGGCTGCCACCTTAGCACTCGGCCATCCGCCCATCGACTTTTATAATTTAAAAGCAATGCTTTTATTAATTAAACTCTGTATTACATAAATCTATAAAAATAACATACTCTGTCATTTTGTTGAGGAAAATTTCCCCTCCCTTCACAGCCGTAACAACGCCAGCTAAAAAGATACAGTTTTTGAAATCAATAGTTTAATGTAATCAGAAATGCCAACTGTTTTGTTTGTCTCTATCTTGCTTTTTAGTATTAAAAAACTCAAATTAAAATTTTCAAAAATTTTTTTATCTTACATTCAGACCAGACCGGTGTCAAATGATTTCCTAAGATGAAGAATTTTTGAATTTGCGAATATTTTGTTAATCCGACCTTTAGATATTGAATAATAAAATTTTAAAGTAAGAAATTCATTTGAAGTAGTAATATTTGGCTAAGGTTTTCAGTAAGCTTTCCCTGAAGGACTAATTATTTTGTTACTAACGATCATGAACATCCGCGGAAAATTTTCCAGAGAGAGCAAACCTTGGATATAAATAATTATGTCAATAAATTTTTATTTAATGATTTAATATTTAATATTTTGAGTTTTTTTTTATAAGTAGAGTGTAGAATAAAGTATTGCATCAATATAGAAAGACAGAGTTCAGTGGTCGAGATATAAGGTTACATATCTTAATCACTTTTACTATTATAATTTATGAAAAATTTTACACCATCTCATAGGAAACTCTATTTACCCTCCTCTGCGAACGCTCATGCTAGTGATATATTTAACTCTTTTTGCACTTATGTCATTTAATTATGTGTTTGTGGTTCTTAACCGGTGTTCCGCGAACTTGTTTCAAGTGTTCCGCGAAATTATGAAAGCGCCGGACTATATCATGCACATTACGAATATTTTTACCGTTTGTGCGGTGTCATATTCTTTTTGAAACTCATAAAGCGTATGCCCAATATGCTTTTTATTCAAAGACATTTCGACTTCATTTTATTCAAACAAAAATATGAAGTAAAAATGTTAAAACACTCTTCTAATCAAAGAATACAATCTCACATTAGCAATAAAGTGTCAAATTTCACAACTGTCATAATTAAATCACACATTTACTTTAAATAACGGCAGCTGTTAAAAATACGCTAAACTTTCCGTTCTATCCAGTAGCAAAAAATTATAATTTAAGAAACTTTGCGTTGTAAATTCGAAGTGTGCAGTTTACAAAGCAAAATGCAGTAGATATGTTTCCTTCGCTTCATAATAAAATTGTCGAGGGAATTATTTCCGTTAAAACAGAACACTTAACATTATTGGAAGAAAAGATTGCAAGTTCCTTTCCTTCCTTAAATATAGAAAATTATGACTGGATACAAAATGCATTTGACATAATTGATACATCGAGTATCAATTGTGCCAAATGCTCAGTCAGTCAGTCATTGAATTTTAGTTACAAGAAGAACAACAATTAGTTACCTTGCCAACGGATCATAGTTTAGAAATGAAATTCTCTGAAATAAGTTTTGAGGATTTTTGGATTTTTGTCCAAGTTATTAATCCACCGCTCTCTACGAAGGCTCTGAAAATGTTATTAGTTTCCAACAGCATATTTGTGTGAGCTCGGTTTCTCAACATCAACCAACATAAAACTAAAAAGCTGCGAAAGTCTAACTAATATAGAAGAAATGATGATAGTTATATCATATATTAGACCGGTTAAACGTTAAGAACCACTGTTCTAGAACATATATGCTATATATTAATGTATTTCGGCGATAAACGATTATGATTACTTAAGGCTAGAAAAAAATCAGTAAAACCCGGAAAATGGAAGAAACTCAGTTAGAGATAGTAGATGAAACAGAAAAAAAATATTTATTTTAAGGCATAATATTAATTGTTCAAATGAGTAAAATCGTCATTAAGTCAGAGCCTAATCGAGACATGATATCTTCCCTTTTATCTTCCCATCCTGTCGACCTTTAACCATCAAAATTTAATAACATCAATTCACCTAATACACAAACCACTCTGAAAAATTTCAGAAATTTTCGACATAATGTACAGGAGTAATTAACCTTCAAAGAGAGTGACCAAAATCGTACTCCCCAAAAAAAAAAACACACACAGACTAACATTTCATGCATACAGAAAAATCTCCGATTTTATTTATTTATTTATTTTTGTTTTACATTTTTCAACGTTTCATGGCCCCGAGTCCAAAACTGTAAAAATCGTAGGAATCGATTTTTGGCCGATCGTCATACTTTTCCTCTGTTATATATAACAGCCGGGAAAGTAATAAAAATGAAATAATTAAACATATATATTTTCGCTAGGAGGTGGACATTTTGGAATAAATAAAACTATAGGCCTTCGTGCACTTATATTTTACAGTGCACTTTCGTGAACGATTTCTACGAAACTGGTGTGAGTGCCGATTGATATCACGTATGAAAATTTTTTTTATTGAAATGAGTAATACTAATTGTTCTGTATTCGGTTGTAACAATACTTATGCAAATTGCAGAAATGTTACTCCTAAAGTATCATTTTATAGATTTCCAAATTGCAAATGGAAGTTGGAAAGACGACGGAAATAAATCTTATTTCTTTGCGTATGTTGTTAACCTTACCGTACCATTATTTAAAAATAAGAATTCGTCTTATGTTATGAGATATCTACTTACATAACTTCAGTTCTTTCGGTTACTTTTCAGGTGCACACATGTACAGTACAAACTCCTAAACCTTTTGATCGATCTGTACCAAATTCCGCAAAGTTACTGTTTGCTATCCTACGGGAAAAATGGACTACTGTAAAATTCTGACTTCTCATTCCTTCCACTGATTTCATCCCTACAAACTGCCAAATGCTTTGACTGATTGGGACCAAATTTTACCCAGTTACACTCCGCCATCCAGCGCGAAACATATGCTACCTAATAACGAGGAAACTCAACTCTCTCCATGACTTTCTTGGCAACGCTGGGCGTACTTTGCTAGTTAGAAATAAACCAAAAAATTTTATTCTGTATAATTGAAGAAAATATCTTGACTTATCTTTGTGTATAATGCACTGCAATAATAGATTTGTTCATTCAATCATAAATATAAATAAGATTTAACTCGGCATATGTAATTATAATTATTTTCCATATTTAAAAAATAGAAACTGTTCAGTGGATAGAGGTTTTCTTCTAAACGAACAATCAGAATTAAATAATTCTGTCATATTTCTCNTCATGAAATTAATTTTGTGATCAAAGCTGCCCAAACCACTACTACTGATGTAGAACCATAAAAACTATGCCTACATTATCATTTACATTTAAAATTTAACTCTTTCTTATAAAATCGAATATTCTTTCAAACTGTCTTGTAGACGTGGTAGTATTTTTAAGTCGCCATATTTTAAAAATTTTATTGCAATCCGATCGGTTAGAAATAACTTACAAATAGTTCTGAGTGCAGATGTTTATTTTTCAAATATACATCAAATATTGTAACGATAAAGCAAACTACGCGAAAAAGCTTCGTATCCGATATTTATAGTAGTATTGAGACTTTTTTTTTTTTTACTCTTTCCGCCCTATGGGTACTAAGAGGGCCTCTTATAGCAGGGCCATTTTGGGTTCAGCCAGACCCACAATAAGGCGACCGGGTGGTGAGGGACGGGGCCCGACATATCCGAACGGACCACCCCCGACAAATTCCTGGGGATTTCGTGACCCATCCGGATTCGATCCCGGGTCTCTCAGAGCGGTAGGCTGCCATCTTGACCGCATATGCAGTATTGAGACTCGTCGCCTAGGTTAATTAATATTCAAATTCCGGAAAAGTGATACTCGCCTATCTTTAGTTCTGTTATTTTTCAAGTTAGAATGTCTTAGACTAATTATTATGAGGATATCCCAACGATAATCTTATTTATCCCTGTGATACGGCCATACATTAAACATTTTCAACTTCCAATTCAAATATTTCGGAAAAGATGGAGACAATTGATGAGGATGAAATCTTGGCTATTCCAGAAGACGTTCTTAAATATTTGATGTCCAGTCTTTAAGGAATGATTGAGGGGAATGATTAAAGTTGAGGATAAAAATATTGAAATAAATTGCAAATCATTATTTGAAATAAAATACCCTCAGACTATGATTTGATTGACATTTGAAAAAGATCTATATGTATCGGTATTACAAGATGCCACAAATGTTAAAGTTATAGTTGACTAGTAATCAAACTTACATATAAAACATATAGTTAAACATTCTTTTTCATTTTAGAAAATTAGACATTTCTTACTTTTGAAAAACACTCTATATTTTCATTCGTTTATCATTTTAAGGCATTTCTAAATCGAAGAGCTTATTAACTTTTTGTTTATTAATAGGTTATGAATAGGTTAATTAAAGTTTTAGTTTTTTGCAAAAAACTTTCTGAAGTTATTTACTTAACAGGGGACGATAAGTTAAAGTTTAACTTACCAAACATGAGAACCGAGATATTTGAACAGCTCCAACCGTACAAACTACGTTTTGTATAACCTGCATACACATTTTATTCTTAGCTATCAAAGGATGTAATTTATAAACAAAGGATTTAGATCAGGAGTCCCCAAACTTTTTATCCCCTTGACCCCTTTATAGAATATTTGCCTTCTTATCGACCCCCAGATTAAGTATTTTACAAAAACATTAAATAATTTTTTGCGTTTCTGATGTTAAGCAATAAGGAGACCTGCATAACAACCCAACGAAAGAATTTATAGTTCCATATATTATAAAATTTACCCAACATTAGCAGAAAAAAAAGATATTTTCCACTGATTTATAATCTTAAAAAAATAATAGCAAAATTATGGATAGATGGAAATTTACCCATAATTCTTAAACCGTACGTGCCATAATACGTAAAATACACAATTATCTTTGAAAACATAAGTTATATTGGATAAAAAATCTTTTACTATCATTTTACGACTACTACTGAATACCTTAAAAATATGTTAACATACTTTTTATTAAAATAGTTTATATTAGTGGGATGGATGTGTCTGAAGGGAAGCAGCAAGATTATTGATATTCGGTTGAAAATTGGTAAGTTTTAGTCGCAAATCACCGCGGTTTTCCAAGTTCAATCTGTTCCTCTGTTTTGTCAAAATTGCGTTCGCGTGGGTAAAGCCAGTTTCAACCATGTATGAAGTTGGGAATGCTAGTAAGAAAGGTTCGGCTTCTGCTCTGAGCTTGGGATGTTTAGTGGCAATATTGTTATTGCTCCAAAATTCACTGAGGTTTTTATTTTTAAACAACGCTTTAGCTTCGAGATCTACACATATTTCAATCAGTTCATCTTCTAAGCCAGGTTCACTACCTTCATTATCTATTTTTACATCAAATGGATTAGCAAACCATTCGGGAACATGCATATTCTTCAAGTCTTCGAAACGGGCTTTAAAGTCTTCTCTTAATTTATCAAGATGTTTAATATATATTTCCAAATCACGGTCGGAAATCTTTTCATTTTCTTTTAGTACTCGCAAGTTTGAAAAATATTTAAAATCGGAAAATGGAGCTATTTAAATCTTCACTGGCACGTGAAGATTTAAATAGCTCCATTTTTACTTGAAAGGCCATAATGATTGTTCGAGCTTGAACAATTGTAACGTTTTTTCCTTGCAAACGCTTCTGTACTATATTAAATTTCGAATAAAGGCCTGCCAAATAGAACAGATGGTTCTTTCATTGTTTTAACTGGTCACATAGTGATGGATCGACATTTCTAAGAAACTCTTCAGCTGAGTCTACAAGTCAACAAGCCTCTGCAAACTATCACCTCTTGACAACCACCTTACCTCGGTGTGCAAAAGTAATTGGTTGAAAGTTTCATCATTTTCTTCACATAACTTCGCAAACAGTCTGGAATTGAGAAGATGAGCTTTAATTTTATTTATTGACCTGATGCACACTTTTAGAGTATCATGAAGTTCGCCACTCAGTTTTTTGGCTACAAGATGTTGCCTGTATAGGACACAGTGAACAGTATATACTTTGGAAACCTTTTTCTTCAGAAAGACGAAAAACCCTCTTTAACGGTCTACGATAGCAGGTGCACCGTCAGTAGCTACTGCAGTAATATTTCCGAAAGGAATGCTGTGCTTGTTCTTGCAAACATAAAAAAGGAATCTTGCAAACATAAAAAAATTGTCTCGTCTTTTGAATCAGTTTTAAGATATTTAGCAAATAGAAATTCATCAACAGTGTCATTCAGGGATGGGCTATGAAACCTAACATAAGCCATGAAAAGATTTGAACTTCCGAAAGTTGACTCGTCAAGTTGAATAGCAAATTAACAATGCTGGAGCTCAGAGGTTAAAGTTAGTGAGGAAATGGCCACATCATCGGCCATTTCCTCAATACGTCGTTGCACAGTATTTGCACTTAATGGTATGCATTTTAAAACTAGTTGGGGGTCTTTCTTCATAACATTTTCAATTACATCTTTTATAGCTGATATTATAATCTCTTCACCAATAGTATACGGTTTGCCTTTCTTTGCAATATTAACAGAGATGCTGTAGAATGTCTTCAGTCCTCCTTCTCTGTCAACACTAGCAAATGACTTCAAATATGTATTCAAATTTGGCCGAAGTCTCAATTTCTATTTTAGTATTTTGAAAATACTCAAAATCTTTGTTTTTCTTGTCAGAATGGATCCTTTCCAAGTGGTCTTTCATTTTCGCCGGCTTCATAGCATCATTGCTGAAAGTTTTTTCACATAAAAAGCACACAGGAATAGTTTCATTAGCAAACGATGATATTTCAAATACTCCTGTGAATATTGTCTGCATTTCTTCTTAGCATTGTTAGCCGACATTGTGGGTATTAAAATCACAATACGTTTTGCAGCACAACAAAACAGCAGCAGTAAGTTCGCTTAGCCGACCTTATGCGAACTTATTTCTCCCGCCTGAACTCTATCTTTTTATATGGATTGAAGATAGCTCTGATTGACCAATCAGCGCTTCGTAGCGCTCTCGCCGGTCCGATGCTCGGCGGCCAATCATCTATCCTGCTTTCAAAACAATCGTTTCTCGATCCGAGTTTCTATGGCGACAACCGTTGGTCGTTTGAAAAAGAGAAAAAGCGCAGGAACGTATAGTACGTCCAGACGATTCCATCCCGACACCACCTTTTGCTAACAATATATATTTAGAATCGGAAGGAATTATAATTATTCTAAACTATTAAACTAAAGATATTCATAAATGTACGTGATTTTATCATATGAACATAATGATAATTTGATTTTTGGTGAATTTTTAAAAATAATATCGCCTGACCGACCTATATTGCCGTTGGACAGTTTACAAAATAAACGTAAACAAGATGGCGGTAGTAAAGGGTTAAAATCGACCTCCTTTCGACCCTCGTGTATTAATCGACCCCTGGAGAACTCTTATCGATCTCAAGGGGTCGATATCGACCACTTTGTGGACCCCTAATTTAGATCTAGATTCAGTTTCGGTTCCGTGGTTCAGTTACAAAACATTTTGTTAAATACAACAAATTTCTGCTTATATTGGCATATTTTCATTCCTTATTATAATATTCATTTCAACGAATAAAAAGCAGCTCTTCGTTATTACTAGACGAATGACAACCCAGAACTTACCATGTAGAGGTGGCTGCTTTAGAGTTCCACCAAGAGTGAGAAAAATGAAACTCCAAACGCGATTAACATCACTTGCAGAATTTCATTCATCCTAACTCACACTATAAAAATATTTATAGTTTTCTCTAAATACTACAAATTCGACTTTTCTAAACCTACAGTATTATTACTATCTAAACTAATGGATGTAAAATTACAACTAGTAATAATGAAAGACAGAAACCTATAAAGAAATCAGGTCATAATAAAACAAACGCACGTTAGGGCCACTAAACTATAATTTACTTCAAACTCCTAACAAACCTCATTAAAAAATAAAAAATAAAACACCAAAACACTCGCCCTAAGCAAATTTTTTTCATAAAGTGTGACACAAAGAGCCCTCTTCGTCTTCCGTCGGTGTCTTCTGTTTCCGCCCTGAGCGTCGACTTTGGGAGTGCCAGAATGAATCCGTAGAAATTTTTTTTATGATTAACGTTGAATCAGGGACTCCAGGTACGATGTTTGTCTCGGGTGCCAAAACGGTCGACTCCGCTCTGAGGAAAATATCATTATAGATACCAAATTTTATTTATTATCTGGTAAATTAATTGAAAAAAATAATCTCACATATGTTCAATTTCACATTCTATCTCGAGTTCTTACATTTTGATTCCTTATAAATCAAATGTAATAATTTACTTACATTCTCTCGGAAAATTCGAAAGAAAGAAAAAAAAAAGCGGAAATTTCGGAAAATTTTCCACTTAGAACGTCAACCTACAATGGAAAAAACGACAATATATTCTAACAATTCATTACATATTGTTAGAATATATTTCTACCAGTGGCGTGAAGTTATTGGAAGCGGTGGATGCGCTGCTTCCCTTGTATTTTCTAAAAAAATAAATATATATTAATTTTAATTATATGAAAATAATTCGCACAATATTTTATTATAACCACATTACATTGTATGTATCTTATTACAAATTTCTATACTACACGTGAAAAAAAAAATAAGATTGCTATTGTATATTCGAATATTAGTGGCGGAATGGAAGCCCTGTATCGTCATCATCCAAAAAGCCAGATTTGCGCATGCGCTTTACACAGCACTAACCTCACCCGGTTTAGCTGGTGGAAGTCTAGGACGTTGGGTGGATGCTACACGTATACCGCATCCAATTCTATCCAGGACCGGTTCTGTGCTGTTAGCCGCCTGCCCACTAGATATTTGGCCGCCCTCGCCCGATTACGTGAAACACGAGTAGATTTATAACTTAATCCAACCGATAGGAATTTACTGGTATGTTTTTATGATAGTTCTGCACAGTTGACAGAAGTTAAAAAAATCCATTAAAATATTTGATATATTTATTCCGCTCTCCGATTTTATATTACTCACGGATTTCAATGTTAAACCAGTGATATTACGATTTCGTATATCCCATCTGTAAGGGAATGTAGAAAAAAACGTGTACAATTTTTGTATAATGTTAAAAAATTAATTGTTACTTTGACAGCATCATTTACAACTATATTTAATGAATGAGAGAGATGCACGAGGTACAGAAAAAGCTCTAAAATTTATTTTCCTTACATTTACGATTTATATATCCGTTTGTCATAAAAATTTGTCTTGCCACTTTTTTCCCGAGACTACAAATATTCGAGTATAAAGTAATCGGTTTCGACTTATTTCTACTTATGAAGCAGTTAAATAATTAAGCGATTAGGGAATTGGGGACGTAAACAAAACCCTGATGAAAGAGCCGAAATTTTACTTAAACAAAAGCTTAACTGAACCATCTCTAGCCGAGTACAGTGGAGACTGATTTCTTCGTATTATTAATGTAATAAAGACAGAAATTTTTCCAGTTCAATGAGAGTGACCAAAAAGTTGTAAATTTTGGAAATTTGTGAGGACACTTGGTCCTAAAACGAATTAGTTAGAAAACAAATGACTATTAAGTTTAACATACAGTATTTAGATTTTTACAATCTACAATAACCCTGTCGCGTCTTTTGAGATACACTAGTGATGCGACAAAAGAGGTATTTGACATTAACCGGTATTGGCACCCTGGTGATTTGGCGGTCCGCGTGTATGCACGCTCTGCAACCACGCGTCTTCGATTCCATCCATTAGCCACTCGTAGGGAGTTATTTGACTAAGTGCATTGTTTTAAGATTTAAAAAGTAAAGAATATTTTATATTTTTATGTACGTTTCTTTACAAAGCTATATTTAATTATAATTTTGTACCAGGTATGCACTGGTACATCCACCATACATTTTATTTCACCAAGTACGTTTTTATTATTTTATTTTTAATTGTAGCTCTTATATCGTGCTAGCGATTCGGAATGTAATTGTGATATTAAAAATGCATTTAGAGAAGTCTACGGTTTTTACTGGCTTATCGAATAAACGATACGAATAAACCCTAGAGGCCTAGACCATCACTGACGCGCATTTGATTGCCCCTGGATGTCGGCTTCTAACAGAAGCACAGCTTCCCTATCATCAAATGTCACGGCACGCCACTGATTTCTACGCGTTACGTATTACGATTACAATAAATACGTCACGCGTTACGTATAAACATTAATCGGTTTGAAATATTTTACTTAAAAAGTGAAAATACTCCTGTTTTTCTAATAAATAAAATTATAAAAATGAAATTTACAGATATCGAGTACTTTCATTTATTCAAAAGTAATGTCATCTATATTTTGGAAAGCCCAAACAGGAATTTGTAACAACTGTGTAACAACGCCAGGTAATGCTTCTAGAATATTTTAAAATTGCTACTCCGATATTCTATAGACTTGCAGTGGCTTACAGTTTTCAGTGTACTTGTTGTTTTGAATGTATTGGAAGGTTAGAAATGCCTTTACGATACAGTCCAAGATATTATGCACAAGTTGTCAGACTCAAAGGCTGTAACCTAGGGTTGAGGGAAATAGAATTGTTTCGCCAAATCACTATTTTGACCATTTTCGTCTGACTGTGAAGGAGTGTTGGGTGCAGTGGGACGTTAGGTCACACGTACAGTACAAGAAAGGCAGGCTCTGGACGCTTTTGACAGTCCACCAGGAATGACGGCCGAATGGCAAAGCAGTCAAGGTGGCAACCTAACACTTCTGGGGGACCCGGGATCGGATCTGGACAGGTCGAAAATCCCCAGGAAGTTTTCGGGGAGTGATGCGACTGGATATGTCGGCCCCCGTCCATCACCATCCAGCCGCCTCTCTATGTATCTCTATGTATGTATCTCTCAGCATTCTCTATGTATGGATGTTACTGTGTGTGTTTGTGTGGGGGCACGATTTTATTCACTTTCTTTGACAATTAATAACTCTTGTGTTTTTGTCAAAAATTTCTGAAATTTTGCAGGGAGGTTTCTTTATTAGAGGAATTGCTGTAAATTTTGGTGATTAAAAGTCAAGGTGGTGGGGAGATAAAGGAGATAGCCTGTATCTCCAGTACGGTCGGACTTAATAACGAGTAAACTCGTTATTAAAAAATGTAAATGCTAATAACGAGTAAACTCGTTATTAGCATTTACATTTTTTAATAAAACACATCTCTACTCTCAAAATTAGCTTTTTGCCGTTTTGTAACAGTTAAAAATATAAAAGTTTTTTTTAAAGTAAAATATCATAACAGATGGCGCTACCAAATTTGCCGGAAACAAGGTCTGTATAAGAAGGTCAGGACACGCTCCCGTGATTCTATGCGGCAGCGGCCATTTTGGGACTCATCGATAGAGCTCACCATACGTGGTTCTTGCATGAGTCGCCTATTATTACTTATAGACGTACTTAAAACGTTAAGCAATGGGTTATTGTGTTGCACCTAATTGTAAAAGTAAGTCTACCGACGTTCGATTGTTCAGATTTCCTGCAGATAAGCGGAGGAAAGCAAAATGTAGCGTAGGCATCAACTGATGGTTCATGATGCAGTTCAAAGAGTTTATATGTTTAAAGTTTGTAACAAGTGGTCTAAACGAGTAGATACTCTTCGTGTTTATGAACGAACTATACATGGAAATTTATAAACGATATTGGCAATCCAGATATAAAACAAATGTAATTTTTTCATTTTTCTATCTGGTGATAAAATAATTAAGCATGTAATTGTTTTAATATGACCATATTGTATTTAAAAATAAAATTATGATGATGGTATTGACTTATACTCTCAATATTTATTAATAAAACATTGCAAAAAATTTAGTTTAATAGTAATTTATACTTAATTCAATTTAAATAAAATTTACATTAATTTTATTGTCAGAATTTTTATTTTAAAAGACGTGATGGAAATCTAAATGTATCTAATTCTTATAATCTAGAGATTCCATAATATTTAATTGATTTTATTTATATTTAATTTTTTCGTTCGCGTTTCAATAATTATTTTCCACTGATCATTCAAATCTTTTATCCTGAACATTTAAAAACAGATTTTATTTAATTAAAGTAAAATTGACTATTTAATTGTAAAAAAGAAAATTTTAGCATTATTTTGCTATGGCAACAAATATTCATATTTTGTTTGAATATATTGTATTCTATTCAAGTATTATTTGTCAGTTTATTGTCAAATAATTTAATTTAAAATTTTATATTTGGAATTTTTTGAAAGCTATTTATAAATTAAAAATATATCTACACATCTATTACTTATTATAAAATGAGTATTACATTGACAACATTTATTAATAATACTATTGAATTTTATCTTAATTTTATAGCCAATCGTGCTTTTAAAAAATAATTATAAATTTGTTATATTATTATATTCTTTATTATACTTTAAATTTTTTTTGATGTTATTGCATCACTTTACGAAGTGTCTATATACGTAATTGCATCAGTTTTAGCACCTATTTAATTAGTTTCAATCGCGACAGAAAATGATATAGATGATTGTTTCTTTTAAACTATTTGATCGAAAAGTTACATAAAATTGGGGTTGCATAATCATCCGAAATTATTATTATATTTTCGACTGAAAATCACTGGATTTATGCAATTTTTGTTTAATTAATGTCATAAAAAACTGACTGCTCGTACAAGTTTGCTTAAAACATGCGACTGAACATACCCCAAAATGGCGTCTCAATAAGTAGGTCACGCGTGTCTTGACCTTCTTATACAGACCTTGGCCGGAAAAATGAAACTTGTTGCTGGATTTTTTCTTCCTAGAATTTAGTACAAAATTTTCATATTCCAGTTTTTAAAAATCTTTTCAGTTTAATAAATAACAATGTGCATAATTGCATTATTCAACAAATTGTTCAATTAATTAACAGATAACAGACAAGAAATAATATGCCAGATACGTAAACATGTGATAAATAGTAGAGCTTTTACATATGCAAAACATCAAAATACAGTACATAAATTACATGATGATTTTGTTATATGAGCTGTTGATTTTGAAAGTGGGGCAAGTCCATTTTGTGTAAAAAAATTAAAGCTGACTATTATTACAAATTAATATAAAATTGATGTTTTTATTCAAATCACAATAAATATCTTTTAATATCATTATAAATTTGTTACTAGTAATTTATACCGTCAACAATATTTATTGTGTGTTGATTTTGAAAGTGAGGCAAGTCCATTGGCACATACCAAAATCATGATTTTTTCACGGATAACCATTATTGCATATTAAATTTACATGAAATAAAACCAAAAAAATATAAAATAAGTCTATTACTGCTTACGAATATTTTTAAACTTATTCAAATGCAAACCATTAAATATCTAGCAATAGCATAAAATGCACCTGCCCCACTTTCAAAATCAACGGCTCATATATACAATTAATAATGATGTATTAAAACCTTTGCAAAAAATTTTTAGTCCACTAGGAATAAGAAATTTCAAGCAAAAAGGCTGAAAGAATATTAAATTCTAAATATGTTATCCTTGGTTTTAGAATGGAAAAAAAAATCGTACTTTGTAAAGAAAGATCACACAATTAAAATTTGTAATTCTAACAAAATTGTTTGCACTTGTAATTCCTATAAAAGTAATAAATGCTGCAGCCGTTGTTTAGCAGTAGATCTTTATATATATACAGTAGTCACCACTGAACTTAAACCAGGCTGCAGTTAACATGTCATCCAACAAATAGATTTAAAAACAAGTCGCTTTGATTCATTGCGTGAATGTTTTACGTAATTTAAAACAAATATACAGTAATTAATCTTTATTTTTGCTAAATATCAACTTGATATCTTGCAAATTTAACAAAATTGAGCCAGTCAAACTTCAATCACAGGCAAGTGTTATTTTTTACCGCTAAATTTNGTTTTACATAATTTAAAACAAATATACAGTAATTAATCTTTATTTTTGCTAAATATTAACTCGATGTCTTGCAAGTTTAACAAAATTGAGCCAGTTAAACTTCAGTCACAGACATCAAACATCATAGACCACTGCGTCACCCATGTCAATGAACATAGACCAGCCGATAATTTGCATTTAAATAATGTTACAATTGCAGTATTTCTGAAACAACTGATTATTTTAGCCTCACTTTAGTTTGCAGTAATTGTGTGATTGATATTAGGTGTTTTTTAGGTTTGCAGTTTCAGAAGATTTAAGGATTGCTATCATTGCTGAACAAAATCGTGGCATGTCTGAGAGAGCAATTAGAAAAGGGTTAAAGCTAAGCAAGACAACAGTGCACCAGATTATTGTTTATTACACTAACCACGGCCTTGTTATACCTAACAAAGTTGCTGGACATTAGCGAAAAACTTCAAAAGCTAATAATAGGAGTTTTAAAAGAATCGTAAAAAAACAACCGCCGTGCCACAGATATTGAATGTAACTATAATATGGAATGATACAACTGGAAAGAATATATCTGTTTCAACAACACGCAGGAGACTGCAAGTAATGTATTTCTAGTTCTATGCAGCAAGTGAAAACGTTTGCTAAAAGCACATCAAAAGAAGAAACGGGTACAATGAGCCAAAGAACATCTTTCCTGGTCTCAACAAAAGTGGCATGAAATTCTGTGGTCTGATAAATCAAACTTTGAATTATCAGCAACAGACAAAAGCAAACGTATCATTCGATCTGCCAGTCAAGCTAATGAGCTATCGTTATTATACCGCTCAGTGAAGTTTCCGACAGCTTCATGGTTTGGGGATGTATGAGCGCCAGTGGTCAGTTGACATTTGTTGATGGAACACTTGCTTCAAAGCAATACATTAACATTCTACAACAGTATTTACTTCCGTCCATAGCAAAGCTATATCCAAATAGAACCTGTATTTTCCATCAGGATGGGTCCACATGTCATACAAGCAGAAAAACAAAACAGTGGCTTGCAGAAAAGAACATAGAAGTTCTTCCTTGGCCATCCAGCAGCCCAGATCTTTCACCAATTGAGAATGTATGGAACATTATGAAGAGACGTCTGCGAAAAACACGGCATTGGACAGTTGAGGGACTAAAAGCTTCCATCTTAACTATCTGGAATTCCATAACGGCAGATGAATGTGAACACCTAGTCAACAGCATGCCGAAACGTATGGAAGGTGTTTTGGCCGCAAAGGTGATGAAACAAAATATTAAACATGCAAAATATTAAATTGACAGGAATGACGCAGTGGTCTATGATGTTTGATGTCCGTGACTCAAGTTTGACTGGCTCAATTTTTATTAAACCTGCAAGATATCAAGTTGATATTTAGCAAAAGTAAAAATTAATTAATTACTGTATATTTGTTCTAAATGTAATATGTAATCTTTTAAATTATAAAATAAAAATGAATTCTAGCATTAAATGAAGATATAAAAGTGAAAATTGTTTTACATTTAATAACAGATTCTTCTTCGCTTAGTAAGGTAACCATTGATATATCAATTGATGTAAAATATAGTAAAATATATGTATTTTAGTATTCTGTGGCCTGTTTTTTCCATCATATTAATTTAAAAAAGGCAAAAAACGAGATAAAATTATTAGTGAAACAATAATAAAGAATGTTTACAATTGGAAATTACTTTGGCTTTGTTGTATATTCTGTCACTAGAGAGCGCCACGTGTTAATTTTTAATTGATTAATCGAAAAACAGATTTTAGATAAATAAGATTTTATTTTTATTAAAAAATATGTTAAATTATTATTATAATTATTTTGTATCGCTAGAAAAACTAATTTAAACAACTTTCAAAGATATAGTGAAAAATAATACCTGTCGAATGATAGCGAGCGATGTTTTATTATTAATATGTCAAAGTAAAAACAATGTATCATTTTTATTTTAAAAAAAATGTCCGCCTAGTTGTTCAAAATTAAAAAAATACAATGTTAAATGAACAATCTGATTTAATTATAATTTCTTTTATAATATTTTTAACCATAGAAATGAATTAATACATTAAAAACAATATTAATAATTTATAAAATGAAATCTATGAATAAACTTTTTTGCAAAAAGGAAAAAATACACATTATTTTTCTCAATTACAAGCAAGTTTAACACAAAGCTATATTTACATTTTGATTATATCTGATTTTTTAAATCGATTATTACAAGCTGTAAATAAGTATGAGACATTAATGAATTGTTTCCGAAGGTATTCTTGTAAATTACCCTTTAACTCTGTTCTGCAAACCTCTGTTACATGTTATAAATGTAAGGATTGTATAAAGCTTATTTGGATAATAATATGAGCGAATTTATAATGAATTTAAACATAAAAAATGGAATTACGAAACACTTGTACAATGTAAGGGATGTACGGTACAATGAATATAATACAGGTAACTCCCGTATAACAAGGCACTTCTATAGCACGGATTCACTCTAACACGATTCGAGAATTGGGTAAAACCCTCGTACAACATGAAATGTAATAAATTTTTACATACTTAAGTACTAATAGTTCACGAAAATAATAATTTTCGTGAACTATTAGTACTTAAGTATGTAAATTTTCTCTTCTCGCCTTCTGTCGATACACGTGGTCCTTCTCGAAACTTGTTTCAATGTTGCCAGATCGCGACGCTTCTGCTTCTGATGTTGCCGAATGTTTTTCCCTTATTCCATACTTGCTTTATTCTTCATAAGTGCTTAGCACCATATAAGGAAATTTATAAAGATCTTTTAACTAGAAGCAAGCAATCTAAAATTATATACACTTTTTGCAAAAGGTAAAGCATGGATCTAAAGATAGTGCAGAAAAATGCTCAGAGGATAAGGATAAATTGGCAAAAAAAAAAAAAAAACGCTCTCGGTTAATAGTGCTTTTAATGATGACGAAGGAAACATTGTTTAATTTATACAGTAGAGCATCGATTATCCGACCCCGATTAACCGTCACCTCGGTTAACCGACCACGTTCTAGTCGGCAAATTCAAATGTCCGCTAGTGATGTGGCGCTACAATATTTGGCTATGTCTTGGCTACTTTAATATTATTTTTGTTAAATTTTTGCGTATTTTAGCTGACAACACTGGCTCGACCATGAAAGGAAGGCCAGTATTTAAATGAGACTTAATTTTCTAATTATGAGTGGTTGTTTGTTTTGTGAGCAATAAAATAATTTAAAAATAATTTTTAACGATACAATAGTGACGATTATTTAAAGAAAAAATTTTGTTATGCTTAACATCGATGAAAATTCAATGCGAAGTAGGTTAAGAGCGATATACTAATATACTAATTACATGGGATATACGAATATACTATACTAATAATGGATTTTTTCATACTTTTCGGTTATCCGACTTTTCAATTATCCGACCAATCCCACTCCCCAATTGAGTCGGTTAATCGATGCTCTACTGTATTAATATGTATCACTTAAGAAAATTTTAATAAAGATATTTATCTTAATTATGAAAATATAATAGCATGTTTTTTTAATTTTTGGAACCTAACCCTCCTTTTCGTACTAGTTCTTTGTTTCGTATAACACGGATTCGCATAACACGGCAATTTTTCGGAACGTAACTCCCGTGTTATATGGGGGTTACCTGCACTAAAAATAAAAATGAGTGAAAGCTTTTAAAGTGTCAGTAATTTAATTATGAATGTAATATTTAAATGTTATTTCTTACCGCTAAATTTTTCGTTTTTCTTTGTCTTGGGCCTGAACCTGTTGAGTGCCATGTAAAAATTCTCTGCGCTTGCTAGTTATCGAATCCTAGTCTGGTATTAAAATATTATATATACATTTATTCATTTATATAATATTAATTACGTAATACAAAATAATGAACTGCTACTTGCTGAAAAAATAAAATGAAAACTTTCTTATGTAACTAACTTTTCATTTTATCTAAATGAATGATGTAACATGATTAGTGAAAAATACTTGCTAACGAAAAGAAAAAAAAATGTAAAAAATTAGAAATTAATGAAGAATACCCAGTTTTAAAATTTAAATTATTCCAAAGAAGTAAAATCATTATTGTTTTAATAGTTGTTGAGAAGAAAGAATTTCATGAATTTTTCCTTACCAGATTTAGTAAAAAAAAATAACAGTTAATTGATATTGATGTTGCGAATAAGATGAAAACTTTAAAATTAAAATATAAATGAAAAAGAAAATTTATTACTTAATATTATTATCGAAGTACTGTATTATAAAAAGTCATTTTTCGGTAAAACCTGTCTAAAATGGAACCTGCCTAACTAAAAAATTATTCGGAACGGAGCTCTATGTTAAATTTTAATGTAATCCGGAAACCTGTCCAAAGCGAAACGGAAGAGGGTTTTTTCGGATACGAAAAACTAATTTAATCTGAACAAAGCGGAAAATTCACCTTTCTGCACTCTTGTCTAAAAGAAAAGATGATCAGAATCTGTCATTCAATTGTTTTTATTTCGTATTAATACTGTTAATTAAATAAAAAGTTTTTAATTAAAATTTGTACATACAACACTTAGTCGATTTATAATATATTTATAAAAATTATGACTTTCATAAGTCACTACGATAAGTTTACATTATGAAAATAATAACAATATTGTTATTAGTAAATTGCTTCTGTTTCACTCTAAAAAATAACATTCTACGGGCCTTTATTTTTTTCCACATGCATTTTACTACTGTTTGGATATCAATCATATCAAATTTAGCATTCTTTTGAATTTTTAAACTGCATCAGATTAATTTTACATAAATACGTTTATTTTATAGTAAAATCACTTTTATGTATGTAAAATCTTTTTACAAAGCTTAATACAAACTAATTCAAAGTGACCGTAACTAAAGATGGGAATTTTTAATGCAAGAATTGACAACTATTTGATAACAAAACGTTCTCTTTGTTTCCAAGAACTTGTGCTAGGTGTTCTAATTCTTATTGGATGCCATCTTTATGTACTCAAGCGACGGTGACTCAAAACAAGCCAATTTGAGTACCAAAATTAGTGTTTCGCGTAGCCGTCGGAAATCCTATTCGATCCTTTCCCTAGTTAATTTAATTAAAGTGAGTCGAAGCATTAGCAATTAAGAGATCTAACTTATGCCTATTTTAAACGTTTAGTAGGTAAGTCAATAGTAGGCTTTAATTATAATTTTGTTAATAAGCAATGAATAAAAATGAAAATTGAATCTTTAAGATTCATATTATCCTTCATATTCTTAGGAAACTAATCGTAATCAGATCTACTAATGCCCAACAGGATAAAATACCTACTCTGTCCATAAAACTTCTACCGCGAGGAGTTTTACGGGGTTTCCTCATATTTCTAAAATATAAATAGGAATCAGTTTCTCGAGATGCATCTTCCCATGGCAATCGCATATGTTATGCATTGCTTTATGCCCAGTGGCGTCCAAACTTTTCGACTAGTGGACCAAATTACGCAGAAATTATAGGTAGGCGGGCTTTATTTTTTTTGTATATTCCATGTATACAAAAAGTATACATCTGCAGGCGAGCCGGATTTGGCCCAATGGCATGGTTTTGACACCACTGCTTCATACTATAAATCCAGTCGGAATCAGATTATCCTTTATCCTGAATAAGAAATGCTCCACGGTAGTAACATTTAAATAGCGGCCAGTTTCTTATAAAAGTCCTCCCGAGGTGCATACCTTTGCCATAATCAAATAAACCAAACTATATATAATAATTTTTCCGTAAACTCGCTATTTACGAGGACACACTTCCACATAGTTTATAGGCATTTTGATAATGTTCTTATAATGGGTTTTATCGCGTACATTTTTTTGAAATTTACGATTAAATTTACGATTAATGTTGGGTGTAACAATTACTGACAGGGGTACTATATAAACCCGGGCAAAGCGGATTAACAAGCTAGTAATTAAGTAAATTATCAAACCAAATCAAATCATTTATTATTAATAAGATGAGAAACTTGTTACAAGTGGTATTAAACATCATTCATAGATCAGTTTACATGATTTAACATGGAGATTTATTATCAAAAACAATATAGATTTATTCATAATATAACTTATTGACAAATAGAATAGATTTAATTTCTATTATTGATTTGTTCTGTAACAAAAGTTTAAAAAGTTGCTTAAATTATACATTTGATATCTTAATACATCGTTTAGTTTCGATCAAAAATGTTGATATAAATTAAATTGAAATATTTGAAGAATTTTGTAGTTTTCCTCCTAATGGCGCACTTAGGATTTAATCTTGGAGTTAATGAGTTAAACAAATAAAAACTTTTTAATGCGAATTCAATAAAATTCCTACTGTATGTGAATGCAAGTTCACAAGTAGTATAGAAATACACGACACGATATAAATAAAAAGAAATATTAATTAGGAAAAGATTTTAGTGTTTCTCTCCTTTTTCTTTGGCGGGTGCCAGGGCCTCACAGAACCCTCCTTTACACAGAAACTCAGTAGATCTTTTTTGTTACACTAACAATAATCTTTAGAAAAAGCAATATTATTTACATTTAATGAATATGTATTCAGTTTCAACTAGATTAACAATCTTTTTATATTTATTCCAATGTTCATTAACATATAATTAGTTCTAGAGGGATTTCAAAACATTAATCTTTCTCTGTATCGCAAATCTTGTTGAAACAAGGAGAACAGGTCGTCTACTTATAGTATACACGTGTATGATGATAAGTGTTATTGAAAATTTAAATTTCATCCATCTCCTCCAAAAAGCAGTTGGTCAATATCCAATATGTAAAAATTAAGTAGATAAGGAGAAAGAGGAATATCTGCGATAAATTAAATTCAGAAAATGTCCGATTGCCATGAAATATAGTAATTTTATATTCAGAATATAAAATTAAGATTGAAGCATAGCATTTTTTTTTCTTTGCATCATTTCTAGTGAAATTTATGAAATAACATTTACACACGAAGTCAAACATCTTTACTATATCAATAAATGCAGCATATATTTGCATATGCTTTTTAAGAAGTTGTATTTGAACTATCGATACAAGGAAAAATATTGCCATTTCAGTATCCTTGTTCTCAACAAATGCAAATTTGCACTCAGATAACATATTTTCCTTATCCTCTGGAATCTGCTCGCAAGTATAAAAGTGAAACATTTTCTAGTATTTGATAACAAGGCAATAATATCAGGATGATTCCTATTACCTTTTCTATAAACCATGTAGTCTACTGTATAATTTGACTGAATTCTAAGAATCAGAAAAAATAGTAGAATCATAAAATTTTGTTTTTCAAACGAAAGCAACAGCTTAAAGAATTTTATTGGAATCAAATCTCTACTCGATGATGAATTAAATTCATCCTATCAATTGAATTATTGAGTTCATCCAAATTAAAATCCAGTACACCATTATTTAGATTCTTTTGTTTAGTAGAAATAAATGGACATGGAATTATAGGAAATCGAATATAGGAAGTTTTCTATTGTTCGAAGATTTCTAAATGTTTAGAGAATTGTCTGTTTAATTTTCTTCATTCCGTGACAATCAAAATCGTATTACAGTTTCTTAAATTGATATAATTGTTTTCATTAACCATTCGCAAAAATATAAATTTTTTTATGATTCTTTCTAGTCAAAAATACTCTTCGATTCAGTTAGTGGTATCTTTGAAAGACATTTAATTTTATTAGTTATTTCCACTTGAAATTTCTGTTTTTGTAAATTATATTTTGATAAGACAACAAGTGTGACCATAGGGTCGGTATCTCTTCGATACCTCGTCAGGATGACACCACTGTATCTTTCGGTCGATACAGAGACCACAAGTTCGCGCGAGCGGATAGGTATGAGGGTTGGACCCGGAATGGAGAACTGAGAGACAAACGGAAGAAACTGCACTCCAGAAGTTTTAAACATAAAAACCCGTTTATTTATATATATCTAAATTAAGTTTACATCAACGAATAAAATACGATACATAAACTACATGAGTTATTATTCAATTTTTTAGTCCAGATTAACGATCGGGTGCGCGTTTCTTTTACGCGGAGAGAGAGAACGTACAATAGTGCGCGGGCAGGATAAATACCTTAGGTTGTAGGCAAAATCAGCACAAAAGGTCCAACAGTTCTTTTTAGGTGAACAGTTCTTTCCAGGTGAGTAGAAAGNAGAAGGTTAACCATGACCTATAAGTTTCAAAGATTGCAGCTTTTAGAGATTTATTGGATTTATATTTTAAAGTTGAGGTATTTATGCTTATGATTTTGAATCTTTTAAGGAAGGAATGAATAAAAAATTATCAATATTAACTAATTATCTTTCTACAAAATTGAAAGTGAATTTTAAATAATTTATCAGAAAGTAATATTCACGAAGGTTAATTTGTAAATAATCAAATAAATTATATGCTAAAATTATCAATTAAAATCTTTATATATAAAATCAACATTTCTATTAATTCTTATTGATATTAAAAATACATCAGTTATTTTAATATATTATACTTAATTATATTAGATTCAGTACGTTATTATTATACGTTACATAAATTATTTTTATTGCTCATTAGAAACTAAAAATTATAAACAAGAAATGAAAAATAAATTCATACATTTGAATTGAAGAAAATATACTCCAGGAATTTCTTAAAATACTATATATTAATGAAATTTACTTTAAAAATGTAAAGAATAAATAATCTTTGAAACAAAGATAATATATTTTTTAAAATTAATATTTAATATTAATTACAAAAATTATATTTTAAGAATAGAAAATTATAGAAAAATTTCGCTCTCTTTAGTATGGAATTTGGTTTCTTTGTGTTATTGAATAAGGCTTAATATTGTATATAAATACGAAGAAATGTTTGCTTGTTTACACAATTGAAGAGAAAAACAAATATTTTAGACGAAGTTCTATTTTAAACAATATATATATTATTAAATAATGAATTTTATTCAAAAAAACAATTTATTTGTAATTATATTCCGAAATGTCTTTCTTATAACTGATAGAGAATTTGTTTGTCTCGAGGAATTCCAGTAATGTTAGGAAAGGAAATTACAATAGGAATTGTTCTGGAATACGCTAAGCAATTCTGTGAATAATTGCAAACAACATACAGAACCAAATAATAATTTCCTTCCATATTAATTGAAAGAAATGATGAATTAATTGCTGTGATCTTCTTTAATGTTGTTCTGAAGTGTTTTTAATTGCATGCTGAGCTACAATTATTTGTCGGCTACATGGCAAAACACTCAAAACATCAATCAAAAAATATCATTAATCGAAAGAATTTAATAATACAACATTCTTCTGTGATGTATTAATCAATGTGTAATAATGAATTCATAAATTATCGTTTCTAATAAAAATTCCTTTGTAATTTTATTTTATTATATTAATTATTTTTACGTAAACATAAAATCTTAAATAAAGTTAAATATATATAAGGAAATAATTTATTGTAAATGTTGAAAATAAGAGTTATTGCTGTAATAATTTTTATTTTCTTGTACAAACATATAGGAAATATTATACTAGTATTATAACAAGAAAATACGATCAGTTCTAATTGATTTATTAATGTAATAAGATTATCGACAATTTTTAAAATTAAACTCATTTATCTGAGATATTTGTTTTAATATTTATAAAACATTAAACTTATTATATTTTCATATCATGTAGTTGTGTGATGAAACTTTCCTTTTTATTTTAATTTAAAATGTCAAACGACTAACTTCAAGTATCTCTACTTATTCTTTATTAATGTTTTCAGCATTCTATAATTATCATTAGCTCACATTGAATACAAATACACGATGTAGAACACATATTTAAAATTAATTTATTAAGTTTTAAAATATAATTACTATAGAACATAAATTGTAAAAAAATTATTTTAAAATGTTTATAAATTTAACTTTTATAGTCAGCAGATATTGATTTATCTATATTGTAATGCTCCATGTACTGTTTATTAATTACATTACCATAATAACAAATATATAATAACAAATTTATTTTCATTGTAAACATGACTATAACGTAGTTCTTCACAAATAACCTTTCATCTCGATTTCTCTCTTTCTACTGCTGTTTCTTTATCTCCGTCTTTGTTTTGCGTGTTTCAGTTTTCGCGTGTTCAGTTTCCGCCCAGTTTCAAGCCTTAATGGTGTGCGTATTTCCTAAACTCCTTAGAAATGGCAGTTCCGATTATAAGAATTTCGCGTTGTAGGAATTCTTAAATACATGAGCCAATCACAGCCCGGCACGTGTGCAGTTTACGGACTACGGCTGTTTGAAAGGTTTTCTTCCAAAAAATTAACCGATTCTAGACTAATTTCACTCAACATTTCCAAAATACGTATAATTTTTTGGGAATAATCTATATAAACTATGCTATAAACAAAAAATTGTAGGATTACTTACCGAGTGTGCACCGTTCGACCACGCCATTGCTTAAGCTTGTTTTCGTCGTGGAGCATCACATCAAACGGCGGGCGCGTTTTCTGATAAGTTATTTTTATGCGAAAAATTCGTTGAACTTTGGAAACATCATTAATAGAAATAATTTTTATGACCGTTGAATAAGAAATGTTTTTTTCACAAGAAATGTATAAAATTACAGTACTGTATTAGTCTTACAATACCTAATTTATATACTGTACAGACCATAGTAAACTCAACTTACCAGCCTAAACTCTCTGCGGCGTGTAAGTAGTTGGGCTGCTCGTCCACTATTGGTCCAGATTCGACCAATCCTGTCGCGATACGAGTCGGCGATGACGTTTTACCGCATTTTACGAGTCTCTGTTAGCGTCTTTATACGAATACGGTCGCAATTTTTTCGCCGCGATATACGAATCCGCATTATATGAACTCGCGTTATAGGGGGTCTACTGTATATTGTGATTCTTGCTTTCCTTTTACAGTTATTTTTCTACGACTATGAATTTTATGTACGTATTATGAGTACTGCATTTATAAGATTAATTATTTATATTTGTCAAAATATATTCTGCATCAATAATTAACTTTGTTATACAAGTAAATATATAAATTGTTCTTATTTTAAGACAAAAATTTAATATTGTGGATTTTCATTGTTATTTTTAAATTTTATGGTTCTGAATATATAGATTTGAATAAAATTACATGTTCGTTTTGATTAGTTGATGCAAAAAATTATTACGTGAGCTAGCTGACCAACATCAATTTACCCATTATAGAAGGAAGTGGCTTCTCCATGATTGATCAGTATAAGTGAGAAATGAAGAACATCACGGTCATCCGGTCGTCAAATCGATTTATTATTAAAACATATTATTTTCTATTATTTTTTAAAATATTTTAATGTTTAAATATTTAGATTATTATTTTCGTATAGTAGTCAAACTAAGTGAAAGTAATAAAGAAATTGACTCAGCATACTGAAGGTAATAACAGTTTTTTTTTTTTATTTTGATATCTTCAAAATTCAAAAAATAAAACGGCATTTGCTGTAGAAAATCATAATATAAAAAATACCTGAATATGGTAGGAAATGTGCTAAATTATCTAAAAAGTGTGAATTAAAAGGAACTGAAAAAGCGAAATAAAAAACATTGTATTCAAATGTTGAAAAATCATTGTATTAAATTTGAATTTAATTTCAACGATATGATTTTACTATACGACTTATTGCAGAGAAGAGAAAAAAGAGAAGAGAAAGAGAGAGAGAAATATATCATGATCATTTTCATAAACAATATTTTATACTGACAATAAATATATAGATTATTTTTTTAATTTAAAAAGTAAAATTTATTAGAATAAAGGCAATTGTTCTATTATCAAATTCATTTATTTTCTCTTAATTCTGTATCTTAATAAATTTTTATTAAAAATTTTTGTACTTAAAATATTCAAAATAAACTTAAATTTCAGAAATTTCCATATTCATATTTCAATTCCAATTCCTCATTTGTTAATAGTAATCCAAGAGAATTGAATAATTCTTCGTCATCATCCTCTTCTACATTATTGAATCCTACACCTCTAGCAAGAGTATAAATCTGAAAGACGTTTATGAACCTTTATGAAAACTCAAATGAAAATTTATATCGTAAAGCGGTTCGCTTTAAGATATAAATTTTTCCAATATCCATTCATTAAACGATATGAAATCTAAGCTTTGTCAATAAGCTTAATATTGATACAATGAAAATATTAAAATTTTTCTAACATCTTTGCACACTATTTTTGTTAGGTATATTCATTTCATAAATCAATTTCTTAAAAATGTAACGTAAATAAAATGCTTTGAAAACACTGATTACACTTTGGTCCATGAGTTGTAAAATTATGTAGTTCGCAAGAAAAAGGAGCAATTTTTACATTAGGTCATAAACTAACAAATTCAACATATTGAGCAGAAGCATTGTCTATAAGTACAATCATTTTAAATGCAAGATTTTCCTTTTTTCAGTATTTTCTTGATGTAGGCAAAAAATAATCTACAAACTAGTCACGAAATATTTCTCTAACGTCCATGCTTTCCGAAGCGACTTACAGATTATTGGGAGCGAAGATTTTGCCATATTTTTTAAAGTTCGAATCTTTTCATTACGAAAAATTAGCAAGAGTTTCTTCTTGTCCCCGTTTTTGCAATTCTACAAAGAAGCAGAGTGATTCGATCTTTTAATGCTGGAAGCCAGCAACAGATTGTTTTTTATATAGATATATGTTCGAGATGATATACGTTTCCAATACAATACTGTTTCATTAATACTTGTTTCGGATTGTATCTTCCCTTATCAACTATCTTCCTTAATCCAGCCCAAAAAACTCCAGTTGTTTCTGTATCGGCATTAGCAATTTCGCCGTAAATTTTAATGTTCTTAAATTCAAAACATTTTTGAAGATGGTGAAACCAGCCTTTTGATGGCGAAAAATTTTTAGCTTTCGGTGCCGATACAGCAGCAAGATTCGTTATTCTTGTCTTGAATTTCTGCGACAATATCGACAACACTCGCTGAGGAACATACTCCACGCGATCGTCCACTATGCTGTAGTCAGTTTCATCAACAGAGGCAGTTTCTCGTAGATCATGGCAACGTCACAGCATTTCATCTAATTAAACGTTCTGTTCTTCATCTGCCGCATGAATCAAGTCCAAAATAAGCTTCTTCCGATAATGACGTTTGAACGAATGAATAATACCGTGATCCAGCGGTTACGCTACAGCAGTGGCATTCGGCGGTAGAGTAAACACTTTAATCGCTTGTAGTCTTTCAATTTTTTCCATGAGCAGGACAGTTGTCAACAACGAATGCTACGTTCCTTTTTCATTTAACAAATTGGGAGTCGTATTTGTGAAGAATTTTCTCCAAAATTTCGGAAGACATCCAACTTTTCGAATTTGCCTTATGTATGACGGATAAACTCTTCACTCTCTTGAAACATCGGGGCTGTCGACATTTTCCTATAACTACAGCCTGGACTCCACATTACCGGAATCCGCGACGTAATCGTAAAACTGAAAGCCGAACTGACGAAACTTTCAGTTTTGTAACGTTCAGTTGGACAGAAACAAGACTGAAAGCAGAATCGAAAATTATTTAACTTTTCCGTTTTTGTTCCGCGCTTCTGTCGTACTGCAACCAATAAAAACGCAAGAATTTGTGACGCGTAGTCACGTGCATTAGTCACGTGTAGTTTGATTGTCGTAATGGCAGAAAGTGTAGTGAAAACGATGAGGAAACAAATAGATTTGGAATTCTTCATCGAAGAAGTTAGAAAATACAGATGTTTGTCCAAAAAAAATGTAAATAATTCAAAGATTATTAACAATGAAATTGTTAATAAATGCAGAGAAATCATGGCAAAATCCGTAGCGTCGTCCATGTTTGACTCTACGACAATTACAGAACTGATCAACGGATGGCGCATTTCTAGTGGTGTCAAGTTAAAACGAAAACATAACTGAAACGAAAACTCTGTATGTTTCAGTTCTGTTTCTGAGTTTCTGTGTTAAGGTAACGTGGAGTCCAGGCTTAAGGGCTTCAGCTTTTTAGAGCCATCGGAGTTTGCTCTGAGAAAGATTGTAATTCTCAGCTTTGATTTGCTTCCATCGTGGCAAATCTTGTTTTTAAACATAGCAAATTTCTCCGAAAGCAATTTGTAGGAAAGTCCTGTTTCATCAAGTTTAAAAATGTTTTCCGGTTTATACGATTTCTCAATCTCTTTTAAAGCTGTCTCTTCCTACTTCCAACTGAGGTCATATCGACAAATTCTTTTTCTCCGCACAGCTTTTTAAAAGTCACGCCGTGGCGACCTTTAAATCTCTCTAACCATCCATCACTGACACTAAAATTGGTTTCTATTCCAAGTATCTTAGCGATTTCCATCGCTTTTTGTTTCAGTGTCGGTTCTGAAACAGCAAGATTCGATGAACGAATTTGCTTTAGTCAACGTACCAGAGCATTTTCGACATTTTTGTACGGCAACTTTTTCTGGCGTTTTCGAGACAGCCGCGACGAAGACCGAAGAGAAAGTTTCTTAATTTTCTCTTTTTACTTCAGGATTTCCACTAATGTTGTTCTTAGAAGGTTTTTTTGTTTTGCAAATTCGGGTTGCAAAGTTTTATTACATTCGTATTTTCCTTCATTTATATTATTTTTATTACAGAAGTTCGTATTTTCCTTCAGCGTAAGCGTTGTTAGGTTTCGACTACTCATTTCTAACAGAAATGTGAAACCGTACTGCAAATAACGTGTGAATGAAAGGCGAGAAAACGCAAAATCGGATTCTGCTGTGACGTTAAGCTGTGTAATGTGAACTCATTTTTTAAGAAGGGGAGTCGATTTACCAGACTTCTAAACGAGTGTGGAACATAAAAAGTATGTCGATCTATCCTATGGTGACGAGTAAACCAGAGCTTTTTTTTTAATAGTAATGCCTATGTAAGTTCGATGGGACCACAGAAAACTGACTACTTAAACGACGGTGTCTATTTATATATATGACGACTTATGCGGACTCGACTGTATGTAGTTGATAGACATGTTTAATCCATGTTGCTAGACGCTTTTCCATTATCTCCATTACATGTTGTTAGTTTCGCTTTAAATTGTCCTAGCCTAGTTTTAGCATTGGCTTTCAAATCCGGGGCTTTCCTAACGATTGTGTAAACTGTAGTCGGAAAACGGAAATGCTAAAAGCAGGAAAATTATCAATTACACTTTCTCCTTTCTTCTTTCGGTTAATTATGTCTATTTTAACATCTAGACCGTAAGAAGCACGTTTCCTTTTTCGGAACTCCATCATCATGTTTGCTACGCTTCGTTGATATAATTTCTATTAGAAAATCAAAAAACGAAAGAGAAAACCAACCAGTATCGAAACCGAAACGACAAACACATACGCAATAATGCATCTTGTGTATGGTGATATGTATCAACGCGCATGTACTGTACAGTACGTGGTGTAAGAGGAAGTAAGTACTGTACATAGTTACCATCCCTCGGGGAAACCTCGTAACTGCGGAGAATTTTTAGGTAGCTTATCACAGTTTTTTGACCACGTAACTACGGTGACTCTGATAATGAATAGGCCTACTCTTTAAACAAGAATCTCCTCTAAGATTATTTTCTATTCATTGAACTTTCTTATTAGACGAATAAGCTTTATTATTCCCACTATGAAAAAGCAATGATCAAAAATTATTCATTTCATTTTGCACTTTAAATGCAGTAAAGAAAACAAAATTATTTAAGAAATAAATTAAAATAGATAATTAAATAGTTAAGCAGAATATTAAGTAATTGCAATATGCTTTTTTAATTAAATTATTTATCTCATTAAGTAAACTAATTAGTTATTTTTGAGTTTTGAGATTTTCCACTAAAATGTGAGCCTGTTGATTCTATAGTTTTATTTAAATTTAATAATACAGTTTATTTTCTATCTAAAATTGAAAGTTTTTAGCGTTTATATTTACCTAAAAATTCTATTAATTCTGTGAACATTTTGCAAATTCTAAAATTTTAAAAAAAATTTTAAAGTAATATTTAATTTACTTTAATAATATTGTAATGTAATGTTTAAAAATCATTATTAAAAATAGATATTTGAGAGAAAACTTTTATTTTCACAGCTTAAATACATAAATATAACGAACTTTTTACTGTTCATGATTTACAGATTCAGATTCGTGAAACATTTACATTTACCATTAATTTTTAAACTTTTATACATCACATTATTTTTTCTTAAGGTTAAATAATAATAAAAAATATTTAAATTTCACATTAAAGTTTTTTTTTTTTAAGAGCTAAAATCAACAGCTTATATCTCCACATTTTCCATTACTTCGTTCTCTTTACTTCTATTATAATTTTTGCTTAAAGCAGACCTACTACATACATTTTCATCGATTGTGTGAGTGGTATTATTCGTTTCCGTTGTCTGTCGGATTATTATTTTTCGCCAGTTTGAACTGCAGATGCGATTTAATGATTGAATCAAATTCCGATTAAAAGATAAATAAATCCATGGATTAGTAGAGCTATTTAAGCTTGCCAGAAGCATAAGTATTGTGACTGTTGGACCTAAAAAATAATAAATAATAAATAAAATTTCAGTTTGGTATTTAATTTTTTATAATTTATATTAACTGAATTCTTTTTGAACACAATTCTAGAGTAAAATGTAATAAAATAAAAATACTTTTCCGTAAAAGAGTTCGAAATTCCTTTTATATTATTCGTGATAAAAAGCTTAAAATAACTTTTAAGATATTTTTAAAAAGAAAATAGTATTATAGAATTCTCTTGTTATATAATATGTTTGTCTTATATAACAAAACGTAATACTAAAGTGATATATAACAAAAGTTGATAAAAATAGTTTTAAAACGCAAGGATTTTCATGCATTATAAAACTATTTTCATTCACGTTATCAAACAGCTATATTTATTATAGGTTCCAACCAAAGAAAAACTTTCTAAGAAAAACATTAATATTTGACACTATAAAATTGATTTTTCTGTGTAAATTTTAAAATATTTTCATCTGACAATTAAATCACACAAAATTACAAAAACATAAGAGATTTCAAACGATCCATCGACAATTATTTTACATAACAAAATACACTATATGCGAAGATGCGAAAATATACTAATTTATTATATTTTGTCGAATAACAATTTTTATAAAGTAATATGAATATTTTATACATTAGAAAATAGTTTGTATGAAAACTTAAATAAAATAAATATTTTATAAACCTAGAAAAGTAGAGACAAATTATCGTTACTTTATCCAATTTAAGAGTAAACGTATTTTGCAATTTAAAAATACATCATCATTTATAATTCATGGCTTTACTATGAATAAAAAATTGCTATTATGAATATATAAACTGACTGGTAAATATTTAATTTTTAATCAGAATTTATTAATTTTATTATAATTTTTTTCATTACTTTTGATTTGTTGTATCTAATTTTTTCATCGTTCCTTTTGCTATAATTAGTTACTATTCTATTTAAAAATTGGAAAAAAATTTTAAATATATCTACATTCATAATTGTTTACTAATTATTAATATAATAAATATAAATACAGCTTTTTTACAAAGAAAAATTTTTTGTTTCAGTCATTTTTTCGTTGTTCGCGCCATCAGTAGTTCATTAAAAACATAAATACTCACGGAGACGACCTTCTTTTTTAGGCTACTGCCTCCGTAGTTAAAATGCAAAAAATGATAAAAGCGTCCTTTGGTGTTCTTGCCACAATCAATGATACATTTTAAATAAAAATAATAAGTTTACATGGCCAACGATTATTTAATATTAATATAATAAATATAAATACAACTTTTTTACAAAGAAATGGTGATGGTGCGAACAACGAAAAAATGACTGAAACAAAGAATTTTTCTTTGTAAACAAGTTGTATTTATATTTATTATATTAATATTAAATAATCGTTGGCCATGTAAACTTATTATTTTTGTTTACTAATTGTTTTCTATTCATCAATCTGTTTTAACATGCGTGACACCACGGCATTTTCCAGGATCGGATCGTTGGAATACGTCAATCAACATAAGCAATCTACCAAGAGGGAATGACTTCCGACAGAGACTCCTATTTAGGTGTTAGACACCCGAAGAAAACCCGGAAAGCTCCACGTGACTAACCACTGGGTTAGTCACGTGGAGCAAGAAACAAAAGTACTTTCCCGTTTTAACGCAACATTTACTGTTTAGCATTTGTAGCCACTCCGTCATGATTTCTCTCGTCATCCAGATCTACGTGTTTGATTTCTATTCATTTTATCAAATTTTATAATGTCTATATTCTCAAAACATTTTGGATATTGCAGCTTTTTCAACTATCAGGGAGTTTTCGCTTTCTCCACTCACACTTGCGTCTAACACAACTGTTAGAGTTGTTCATTTGTTAATTTGTTGCCAAAACACGATTTAATCCTTGATACATAAAATTTTATTTGGGAGAGCGTCCTGTTTTGTCTGCGTTTAAAATATTAATATTATGTGCAGAATAGCTAGTGATAATAGATGAAAGCTTAGCCTTCCACTGTATTACGTCAAATCCCGATGATTTTCCACGAAAGTGAAATTTCATTCCACGCCACTTTCATTTGAGGCTTTGAAGCCCACGGCACTTAATTCTGATGCAAGTTATAAAGTGTTGACTGATATAGAAAAATTCTGATTTCTGATTCTGCAAAACCATTCTATGACCATTTTGTGAATAACAGCGCTATTCCTATCGTACAACTATCGGATTTTCTATTCATTATTATTACGGCGCCAATAGCTACATCTTGTTCAGCACTTACTTTTTTTCAATCTTAAACACTACTAATTTTTTCATTTCGTACTTTTTCGTTTGTAATACGCAATAATTTCGATTTATGTAGCATCATTTCGACCTTCATAAATTCTATTTTCAACACACCAAAAAAAAAAAAATATATATATATATATATAGGCATATCCTGTCTTCACCACAGATTAAGAATAGACAAGAGTGTAGTTATGGACAATCGTAATCAAGTAAAAATTTTTCTAAATAGCCAATTAGCGATAGAGATAGTTGCATTTATCGGTCGAACACGTCATTAGTAAGAAAACTAAGATGTATGACTGGTCCCTACTATTGGTCGCGGATCCGTTCGGTGATCAATCCAGAGCATAGCAGAACATATTAGTGCATTGAAAATTATTGTTTCTGTTCATTACGGTTGTAAGGTGCACTTTCTACTTGCTGATGTTAACACAGATACTAAGCAAACCTCTACAGCTGCAAGTTAAGTCAACGTAGAAATTTTACAGTAGTAATAAAATTGTACAGTCAAAGAGATTTTAACTCAACGAGAAATACATTATTGGAATTTTTGCATATATTTGAATGCAAGAAACCCTAAAGGAAGCAATCGACTCGATCTATCGTGTTCAGAGATCTAGGCATTCACAACAGTAGTGCATTTCACGTGTCTGTGCCTATAATGAAGAGTGTTCACTTAAGAACAGTCACTTATAATGCCATTACACGCCTTTTTACTCTGAACCAAGAAAATTGTCCGTTATGGAGAGTGTAAGCTTTAGCGAGGTGTCCGTTAAGAGAGTGTTCAGTGTATAATGAAATTAAGCAAAACAATAATAGATTATTTTGCCAGATATTTTCTTGTGTAATTTAGCACAGGGAAAGAAAGTTTTTAATTATTTTTATTCCATAAGAGATGCAGAGTTTAGACAGTAATATCAAAAACTAAATATCTAGATTTTGAATTTTTTGGATTAGCAACATGTTTTAATTAGACAATTATTGTTTATTATCTACTTAGAGCAAAAGACAAACAATTTCATTAACAGTAGTTTCACAACACAGATATAAAACAAAATCTCATGCGTTAATTTTTAATACAAACCATGTTGGTCAGTGGTATACAATTTATGAGTCCTGACTCCCGATGAAGTTGCAGACAAATTTCAAAAGTAATAAAATATAATTAAAAAGTAGAAAAAAAAACAACCGTCCAAGCATCACGCTACACTATTGTTGTATAATTAAATATGTATAAAAAAATACCTAAAAATAAAATAATAATAAGCTTCAAGTCAAGATTCGCACCGTCAGAAATTTCTGCCTAAAAGAGGGGATCGCTGGTAAAAAAAATGATGTAGACTATCTGCTTCAAAAGGTGTTTCATAAGATTGACAAGAGTTTTCAGTTTTGTAACTGTTAATTGGTGTTTACTCCCAACCTCAGATTATAATTATTGCAAATAAACTGCATGTAAACTGAAAACAGAAGAGAATATTCTAACATATTTCGAATAGTTGTTGAATATTAAAAGTTATTAAAAATATATTAAAATCAAAAAGACTTGAGAGATTTAAAATTGTTTCGAACGGTTTTCACAATTATTTACTGTTCAAATATTTAAAAAATTTTTCAAACAATCTGAAAATATATATTATACAAAATTATGGAAAACTATTCTACATAAAACTTCAATTACTATTACTGTGCAATTTTCAAAAACTATTTATTTTTCTATTATAAAAATTAAATTTGCATTTAAAATTTATAATTTTTATATAGCATATAAAAATAAAATGACGTTTAATGTCTTTAACAATAACAAATATTGGCTACATGATGACATGATATATAATTATGAATATAATGGCATCATTTCAAGGTCGTGCACACGACAGTGGTTTTGGAATTTAAACATTTGATAAGAATAATAAAAAAAAGTGTAGGCTATATAAACAATATTTGTTTGAATCCGTTTAGTTTCCGCTTAGTCTCTGTATGTAATGTACACTACCTTTATATTGTATAAATTAATAGATTATATATGCACCTTTATATTATGAAAAAATTTACCGTATTTTAGGATTTCATCCCCATTTCAGTGTAGAATATTTACGAAAAAGAATTGAGTGTATCTAAGTCATCTCGTGCCTTTTGCACTTATTCTTAAATTTGATTTTACTATATTTTGGTTTAAACAAAATAAAATTAGATTTAAAAAATATATATGCAATTCTAAAAATCTTCAAAAAGGAAGATACTTTAAAAAATAAAATCACTTCTATCTTTTTAACAGTCTTTTTTTTTCTTATAAAGGAAAATGTTTACTTACAGTATAAGTAAATCTTTTATTTTTTTAAAGTACCTTCCTTTTTGAAGGTTTTTAAGATTACGTATATATTTTAGATATTATTTACTCGATCTCTCGTAATACACAAGTAAAATTAGAATACACAATTATTTAGAAGTGATTTATATAAATAATTAAAATTTTCCAATAAAACAGTCTACATAATACATGCAAAAGCAGTACAGATATAACAAAAAGAAAATTACAATTAAAATACCAGTAACCATGAATACATCCAATTTGGGGAATTCATTAGCCTATGGGAGATCGCAAATTTACATAAAAGACACGGGGCAAGTTTATGAACTTTTTATTTTTGGAAAATTTGCATCTTATATAATGTGTACGCTTATATGATACTTTATTAAAATAAGTTATGAGAAATAATGCTTATTTTTAAAATCTCCACCGTTTAAAAACCCATCGAAATTTTCAATGAAAAATCAGTATACTAATGATTAAAATGCTGAGTAGTTTATAGTTTTTGTAGTTGTTTTTTTCATGCTATAAAGTTGTCTATACGTAAAATGTAACAAAATACTTTTTATTTGATTAAATTTACATTAATTTCGGTCTACTCATATTAAACTAAACGTTTATTGAAGTAAAGAGAAGCATAAGGAATAATTTAATTATTTATATTTTAAAAAAATATAGCTCATACAAATATATTGTTTTTTAAAAATTGCACTTTACTATATTCACTCATTATATTATGTATTATATACTAAATGTAGATGTAATATTATCAAAAACATTACTGCTAGATTGATATAATACAAGATTTAATTTATTTAATTTTGACATTGAATTAATAAAGTAAAGAAATATCAATTTGTAATTAAAAGAAAACATTTTATGTCGTTTCTCATAATGTAGATAAACACATAAGAGCCTAAAATATAATTAATTATCTTATGAATCCATATCTATTAAAATAAGTTAAATCAATTTATATTTCATTCTTTGATTAAAAGTTGTTATACAATTAATAAAATATTTTTTTATCAAGAAAAGGCAAGCATATTCAGAGAACCTCGCACGAAACAATCATTAACTGTTGAACAAGATAAAATCGGGGAAGATAAGAAACTTTCTAAGAAGTCTTAAAAAGCAAACACAATTTTATCGATTAAATTTCTGCTTAAGGATAGTAATTAAAATTAAAAAAGAAATCTAATTAAATAAAAGCAAAAAACCCATCCATAAAATACTTAACATTTCTTAAATTTTCGAACTATTGTTAGAAAATCTTAAAATATTCATATTCAATAATGACATTGTGTAATACTTTTATTATATTCTATAGTAATCATAATTAAATCACAATCACATAAATTTTATTCATATAATTATACGAGTAATATAATATCTACTAATATGAATAATGTAAAATTTAATCATATCAATAATAAAGAGGACATTGTGACCATGACACAATACCGGGCTACAATTTTTAATCATATTTTTAATTTATTTAATTAAAAATATATCCTACTGGTCTCAAATTAGTAGTATCTTGCCCTGTACATCATACTTTTCCTAATAATAAAAGTCATGCAGGTCATCTATGTAACTCCATTCTGGGAAAACTTGGAATTGAAAACATCTGACTTCCGATCTGGATCGGAAGATCCTATATAACTCAGTTAATCAGGACCATCTGCCCCTAAGCTTTTTATATCTGTTCTTTACACTTATTAATCTAACACTATTCTTGGGATTAAGGAAGGACAGACAAACAGCAGCAAGAATTTATAAGTCTACAATTTTTTTCAAATTGCAGCCCAATATTTGTGCTATCACACACAATTGTTCTTGGAACTTATTATTACACTGACACAATCTTCTGTGAGGAAATAAAAATTACTTATAGATGTGACTTCATCCATACTTTACTTTTTATTGCCACTTAAGTGTAAATTTTCAGAAGTATAACATTGCAAGACGAAGATTCTAAAGACACACAATTATCTTTTGATGTGGTGCTTTCCTTGGGTGACTAGCACTTATATTTTTATCTGTTATCTTATTTTTACCTCTTATCATGTTGTGAACTGTTATACTTCTATGCATTCAAAGCTAGAACTACTTAAAATAAGTAAGACAAAACCTTTCACACTCTATTTCTAGCAGTTTAATCACTAAATACAAACGTAGGTACAAAGGTCCTGCTAGAGGACAACANAAATAATTTTTATGTTATCAACTGTTTTAGTTTTTGAAAAACTTTGAAATTTATTAATAATAAATATCAAAATTTTGAAAAGAAAGTAAATAGATTGTTTGATATATTGATAATAAGTTTATTTATTTCTTATAACTTTTATAAAAATTATAAAAATCTGAATACTTAGAATAGTAAAATAGCACATTTGTTTAAGTTATTATTATTATTTTTTAAAATCATTTATTCCAGTTATTAATATTTAATCTAATATCAATAAAAATTAACGAATTATTTTTATGAGCAGCAATTTAATATATTTGTTAAGAATATATGCCAAGAGAATTATTCGAATCCTACTTGAATAAAAGTAAACACTTCCATCTGTTTTTCTTAAAGCGATTAGAAAATTCGAATAGCTGGAGAAATTTTTGAAAACAATGTTAATCCGTTTAAAAGAAAACAAAGAATTGTTTAAAATAGAATCAAACCGAAAACGAAAAGCATTATATTGTTAAAAATCGTATTCAAAAAGAAACGTTTGTTGTTTTTACACAGAAAAATCCAATTCGTAATTTTTGATCATATGCACTATAATCCTAAATAAACTAGTCATTATTTTAATTATTATAAGTATATCTGATCCTCATTCGGATTTAGATAGGATTAAAAGTTGATTTTTTCCGATTCAAATCCAATTATAGTTCAGATTTTAAGTCATAAAAATATATTTTACTTTAGCATGTGAAATTACATCTAGTCGGTTAAGAGATAAATCTAAGGAATCTATATATAAATGTATTAGACCTACAACATTCCGTACTACATTTTTTTCTGTAGAATAAAATATGTATATTGATCTATTTTCAAAAAGAATGAACTTATAATTTTGTAATGGTGCACAAATAACATTTAAAAAAATATAAAAGTCATAGTTTTTAAATTATTTAATTAAATAACCTTTATCAATAACTTCTGCGTAAGTTAAATTGCATTTTTAAATAGAAGAATGTTTTAAGCTTATCAAGAGCCGCCTGTTTTCAACTCCTCATAAAAACCTTACACTTAGATAACATTGAGTTTTTCTACATCTTCTAATGACAGAATGCAATATGTTATTACGCTTATTTTATAAATTAAACAAATGTCTTTTTTCTTAATTCGATATGATAATCAGGAGTAATAACGAAGTGATATCAGAGAGAGATATGAAGTTATTTAACATCAATAAGATATTAAAGTTTCGCATACTTTCGTTTTTTAACGCACGTAGTGAATTGGACAATAAGGAAAATTGCATAAAATGGAAAACGAATCAAAATTAATAATAACGATAGAAAAATGGGAAAACGAAAAGAAAACGAACGACACTGTCGTTCTTTGTTCGTTTTATTTTCTTTCTTTTTGTTTTTTCGTTTTTTCCTTGAATTGTTTACTGTAATGGATTGCGCAATTGATATCTGAATTATTTAAATATTTATTTTCTTTCTTCTCCACATTACTAGTATGTGCACTCAAAAGTACGTTAGTATAATTTAATAGATTTATCAGATGCATATTTTCTCGAATCCAAGGTAAAATATTTTAAAATAATTTTTATTCATAACAAGTTCGTTATAATTTATTTCCAGTAATCCACAAAAACTTGTCACCAATTCACCAAGAGGGGCCTTTATGACATTACTATTTCGGAAAATGTTTTCGAGTTAAATCAAATTATCAATATACAGTATTACATTATATTTTAGTTAATTATTTTAATTAACTGAAATATACTTAATTTTTAATTAATATAATAATAGAGGAGAAGGTGGTATTATGGAACCCCAATTACATTTTAGTGAATTGTAAACAAGGTATCATAACTACACCCACAGTTTTTGTACGAAAAGTACCGGTAACTAGTAAACTAAATGTTCCTAATTGGATTTCTCGCTAGTGTAATTATAAGTGTGGTTTTTGAAGGCTTTTGTACAAAAAGTCCGAAAGTAGGCTTAGAGAAAATCGGGTGGTAATATGGAACCTTACTGTATATTTTCAAAAAAATGCTTTAATGTAGCCAAAAACAAATAGGAAAGGACAAAAAATGTTAAATAATTACCAAATTATTTACTCCAATGTATTTTATCGCAAAAATGCTTTTATAATAGAAAAATATGACCTCCATCAACAATATATATTCCAGCAGCTCTTTTTCGATATTCTCAGGAAGAATTGGCTTTCTACCTAGTGTCTTTTTCACAAATTGCTCTGGAGGAATGTCTGCTTGCAAATAGAAAGTTCGGAGGAGTTGAGTTCCATATTACTGTAAAAGCACCAATGGGGTCCGTATTTCACGCATCGCCATCTCGAATTAACTTATGTCTGTCAAGACCAAAATTTAAAAAACGTGAACATCACACAGATTAATATGTACCCCTAAGTCTCTGGAACGGAATACATGCACCAGTGAACCTACAACTACACGATTTATATTTTTAAAATAATTAAATTTACTTAGCATTCAAAACTTGCGAATTTTGAAAAAAACAAATTTGCTGATTAAATGCGGACAACCGTTTAACTGAAGTAAAACGGGTTTTCCCATTGCTATGGATGTCTGCCTAGTTCAGTTCAGCCACATTCCGCTACAGTTTGCCTTTATTATCAGTTCGAAATGAGGTGGTTCCATAATACCCGCAGTGTTCCATAATACCATCTTCTCCTCTATTAATATTAATTATAAGTATTAACATTATATTAATAATTATTTTAATTAATTTGTTTCACGTACCTTTTTAATGATTATCGATGACATTTTATTACTTTTTATTACAAAATTAACAGTTTATTTTTATTTTCATAATGCATCACTAATATTTTCTAGAGTCCAGTCTGTATTTAAACATTACTCTGATACACATTAACATTCTTATTTAAAAACGTATTAGAAATGCTATTATATCACCAAAAGTTGAGTGTGGAAAGATTGGCATTTTGACGAAATCTTTGAAAGCAATTTCATACATCTTTCGGCCGAATGAGTGAGCTGTTAAGCCTATACTGCTCTGAGACACCCGGATCGATCCGAACTGGTTAGAAACCCCATTGAAATTTTTCATAGATTGGTCTGCCGGATATGTCGGACTCCGTCCGTCAACATCTGTCCCTATTGTGGATTTGGCCGAATCCATAATGGGCTTACTAAAAAGTCCCTCTTAGTGCCCAGATGGCAGAAAAAGTAAAAATAATGTAATACAATACAAAAAGCAGCTATAGCACCCCAAAAAACATTGACATTGTAAGGAATGACGTCAAGGAGATAAAAAATTTATTTTTTATTAAAATTACTGATACGTTTGAAACGAAATATGGGCAATAAATACTCTAGTATATCATTCTAATTATTAACTTAAATTTAATCACAAATATTAAAAATTTTTGTTTTATTTCAAACTATCAGTCAATATGTTCAAATGTATTCAATAAAAAATAAATTTTCTGTCTCCTTGTCGTCATCCCTTACATTGACAATGTTATTTGGATTGATTTATATTATCTTTAGGAAGGAATTTACAGCTGAATTCAAACGTAGTTCAAACAAAATATTATAATTTAAAGACTTATAGATATGAAATCTATAATATTAATATTTTGTAAATGTTAAATCTATAATATTTTATGTTGATATGTTTACAAAGTTATCAGTTATTAAAGATGAATCTCGGTTAATTCTTTGTGTAGGTGTTGCGATCCATAAATCTGTGTTGAAATGTAACTTTACTCACATTTAGTCTGGTTGACAACTCTTCATTTAATGTTATATCAGCGATTTCACTGTTTGTGTTTTATTTTTGTTATTGGTCTTATTTGATCAGCTTTGAAGTATGGCAAGTATTTTATTTGAGAACGACACTAGGGTCTTAAAATAAAGACTAAGTGATTATAAGACCGATATCAAAAACAGAAGGTAAACAATGAACTTAGCTGACAACAATGAACAAAGGATTTGAAACAGATTGGAATGAAGTGCCATTATATTTTTAAAAAATCACCAAAAAATTTGTACAAGAAATTTTAGAAATAAACTCTATTAAAAGTACTATTTTTTTTAGGTTTATCTACAAAAATCAGCTAACATCTTACAATATTTTTTTATATTTACAATTTAAATTATGGTATTTTATATATGTAAATTATAAAAATTTAAATATTATTAATATAAAAAAGTTGTATCCAAACATAAAACATAATCGTAATTAACGGCAATTATTTATTGTGACATTGTCGCAATGCCTGAGTGCAATTTTTAATCATATTTTTAATTTATTTAATTTAAAATATATTCTTTATCTCAAATTAGTAGAGGCTTAGCCTCTGTATATCATGCTTTTCCTTTACCAATAGAGTCGTGCGGATCATCTATCTAACCCCTTTCAAGGAAAGATTTTTGAATTGACTTCCGGTTTGCATCGGAAATTTGTATACAATTAATCAGGGCCTTCTGTTCCCTAATGTTTACACATATTGTCTCTTCTTTCATCTATGTAACTCCGTTCTCGAGATTAAGAAAAGACAGATGGACGGACGGACAAACATAGGCCAGTGAGAATTTATAGGTATACAATTTTTTGAAATTGCAATCAATAAAGAATATAAATAAGATTTACTATAATAATGGAAAATATAAAAAGTCATTCAATCGATAATTGTATCTATTAATTCTAATTCAGCAAATATTTAATAGCTTGTTTATTGAATTAGAGTTGTTAGCATCTATTTTTGGGAGTTAACGAATAATATACACTCTATAGAATCAATAGATATAACCTTTAATTAACACAATGCTCAAGGAATTCCAGAATATGTTAAAAGTTTTGTAGAAATTTAGAAAACAAATATTTAAAACCGATAGCAAGTCAATGATCGATATACGATAATATTCATAATTGAATTTCTCTACATAAAATTATATTTAATATATTTTTATCTTACATTAATTAAACATTTTATTGAAATTCAATAGATATTTTATTTTATTTATAACGATCATAAATCAAAAATAAACTGTACTTGAATATTTTTATCTATAAATAGACCTTTTGGCAATTATGACTTATAGACAAATTGTTATCTACATTTACATTTTTTAAGTAAAACATATGAAATCCTAATATTAATATATATATATATATATATCAA
>NW_019385424.1:173110-180421 GCF_000671375.1 Centruroides sculpturatus
AATATATATATATATATATATATATACGTCACTGTGCTGGGCATTATTTAAAATACAAAATACATAGCATTTTTCTTTGTATAGTATACTTTAATCTCTGATAAACAATTTAAATGAGTTAAGTTTTGTTTTACACATTGTAATACAAATCCGAATCTTGTAACTGCTTTAAATTATATATTGTTTAGTTTTAATACTTAATATTAAGTAGTAAAATTCAATGTTTATAGCGAGCATTTATCAAATAAATTCTGACTTCGTTAAATTAGAATTTAGTCATTTTCATTCTGATTTCTATCTTATTTGACATATTTGATCAACCAATAATGGGTACTCCATCATTACTTAAGTAGGCCTGTAAAATGACAAATTATCAGTCATGCTATAATATATTATGTAAAATTTATCCAAGCATACATTCTCTACTGACAGCATAATAAATTTTTGTCATCGTTAAATTTATGTATTTTCTGCTAGAATGAATATTTATTTTAAAAATACTGTATAAAAAACTTTATTAACAACTTCTTTTAATTGTTCTCAAAAAACGAAAGCTAATTTATCAATTTTGTGAAATAACAGTTTATTTTTATTTTCATAATGCATCACTAATATTTTCTAGAGTCCAGTCTGTATTTAAACATTACTCTGATACACATTAACATTCTTATTTAAAAACGTATTAGAAATGCTATTATATCACCAAAAGTTGAGTGTGGAAAGATTGGCATTTTGACGAAATCTTTGAAAGCAATTTCATACATCTTTCGGCCGAATGAGTGAGCTGTTAAGCCTATACTGCTCTGAGACACCCGGATCGATCCGAACTGGTTAGAAACCCCATTGAAATTTTTCATAGATTGGTCTGCCGGATATGTCGGACTCCGTCCGTCAACATCTGTCCCTATTGTGGATTTGGCCGAATCCATAATGGGCTTACTAAAAAGTCCCTCTTAGTGCCCAGATGGCAGAAAAAGTAAAAATAATGTAATACAATACAAAAAGCAGCTATAGCACCCCAAAAAACATTGACATTGTAAGGAATGACGTCAAGGAGATAAAAAATTTATTTTTTATTAAAATTACTGATACGTTTGAAACGAAATATGGGCAATAAATACTCTAGTATATCATTCTAATTATTAACTTAAATTTAATCACAAATATTAAAAATTTTTGTTTTATTTCAAACTATCAGTCAATATGTTCAAATGTATTCAATAAAAAATAAATTTTCTGTCTCCTTGTCGTCATCCCTTACATTGACAATGTTATTTGGATTGATTTATATTATCTTTAGGAAGGAATTTACAGCTGAATTCAAACGTAGTTCAAACAAAATATTATAATTTAAAGACTTATAGATATGAAATCTATAATATTAATATTTTATATTGCAATTAAACAGATTTTCTGATAATTAGAATTAGTATTATAAAATTATAGAATTATTACAAGCAATATTCTATACTATAAAACATTTTTTTATTAAGGTCATTATTGTTAAATACTTTATTTCTCTGATATTCTTATTATGTTTTCCAATAGTTTTCATTTGAAAAAATGAAACAGTTCTAAAAATCTAGATTAAGGGTTTTTTTTAATCTGTACATTTTCATTGATGCATTTTGATTAAAAAACAAAATTGATTGATCGAGGCTTGTCTTTTGAAATAATGAGATATGTATATTATGTTATTGATTTTCTTTATTTTAGTATTAATAAATACATTGTATATTTTTAAAATAAAAATTTACTCATCAATACAACGAAATAGAAAAATCATATAAAAACATCTTATCAGTTCAAAAGAAAGTCGATTAATTTTTTTTCGTTTATGTTATGAATTAGTAAAAATGTTTAAAAATGTTATGAAAGAACTACAGTTTATTATTATTATGTAACAGATTATTAAATTACATTGTTAATCTGTTTAAACATATGTCAAAGTTTCTCAGATGAATCTCGGTTAATTCTTTGTGTAGGTGTTGCGATCCATAAATCTGTGTTGAAATGTAACTTTACTCACATTTAGTCTGGTTGACAACTCTTCATTTAATGTTATATCAGCGATTTCACTGTTTGTGTTTTATTTTTGTTATTGGTCTTATTTGATCAGCTTTGAAGTATGGCAAGTATTTTATTTGAGAACGACACTAGGGTCTTAAAATAAAGACTAAGTGATTATAAGACCGATATCAAAAACAGAAGGTAAACAATGAACTTAGCTGACAACAATGAACAAAGGATTTGAAACAGATTGGAATGAAGTGCCATTATATTTTTAAAAAATCACCAAAAAATTTGTACAAGAAATTTTAGAAATAAACTCTATTAAAAGTACTATTTTTTTTAGGTTTATCTACAAAAATCAGCTAACATCTTACAATATTTTTTTATATTTACAATTTAAATTATGGTATTTTATATATGTAAATTATAAAAATTTAAATATTATTAATATAAAAAAGTTGTATCCAAACATAAAACATAATCGTAATTAACGGCAATTATTTATTGTGACATTGTCGCAATGCCTGAGTGCAATTTTTAATCATATTTTTAATTTATTTAATTTAAAATATATTCTTTATCTCAAATTAGTAGAGGCTTAGCCTCTGTATATCATGCTTTTCCTTTACCAATAGAGTCGTGCGGATCATCTATCTAACCCCTTTCAAGGAAAGATTTTTGAATTGACTTCCGGTTTGCATCGGAAATTTGTATACAATTAATCAGGGCCTTCTGTTCCCTAATGTTTACACATATTGTCTCTTCTTTCATCTATGTAACTCCGTTCTCGAGATTAAGAANTACAAAAATTTCTTGTATAATTATGATAGAGATTTAATAATATATCTTTGGAAAACTGAGAATAACTGAGAATAACTAAGATAACTGAGATTTTTAATACGATACTGAGAAACATTTGGTTAATTTTTCAATCTTTTAAATTTTTATTGGGCTTCAATTTGAAAAAATTGTAGACCTATAAATTCCCATTGTTGTCCGACTGTTTGTCTGTTCTTTCTTAATCTCGAGAGAAGAGTTAGACAGATAAAAGTCAATCTAAATGTAGAAAGATTATTGGCAAGAGACCGAGATTAACTGCACCTGATTAACTTGACTTCCTGTGTAGAGCGGAAGTTACGTGATTTCAATTCAAAATTTTTCCTCGCGAAGGCGTTAGATGACAGGCATGAATTTATTGTTAAAGGCAAAGTATGATGTACAGGGGCAAGACACTACAAATTTAATGACGAAAGCATAAATTAAATAAAGGTAAAAAATATAATTAAAAATTGCAACCCGCCATTTGACGATGTCACAATAAATAATTATTCGTTACGGAAGTATCTTATTACAAAAATTAAAATTGTTTTATAGAAATTATTTTAATTGCAAGATAATGTGTTAGAGAAAAACGGATTATATCCTACTTTAAAATTACGTTTTACTTTAAAAATTAGCTATTAGATTAGCATAATTACGAGAAGTGTCCAGAAAATAAAGAACATTTGGCTATAAAAATAGAAAAAAAACAGAAATGATAGAAAAAAGTTTTATTAAGTAATTACTACAAGACCAGTTACTTTTCTATATAGTCACCATTAAGGTTACAGCACTTGTGATAGCGCGACGTAAGTTTTTCGATTCCTATGACATGACTTCCACTCCCAGTTCTTTCACCCAGTTAATGACAGCCTCTTTTATCTCTCATCCGTTCCAAATCCACCTAAATACTCTTTCAGTTTGGGAAAGAAATGAAATTCACTAGCGGCCAGGCCGGGACTGTATGTTGGTCGAAAACGTCTCAGCCAAATTTCTGAAGCACAGCTTGATTGGCTGCAGTAGAATTCGATTGCTCGTTATCTTCCTTGATTAAGCATTAAATACCAATTTCTCATATACACTTCCATGATTTTTAATGAATTTCTATAGGACGAACTTTCTTCGCGTTTAGAAAACGAATAACACTTCTGATTTTGTATTTGGCAGGATTTTCGATTTTTGTACACATTTTGTCTTGACAAAGCAGTAACAATAAATCTGCCGTTATGGAAACTCTACACGAGCTAAGCTAACAATCAGAGAACAAATTGACTTTGAATCGATGGTGATAATTTATCTGCACAGAGTGCTATGAGCAAGCGTTCTTTATTTTTTGAACTTCCCTCGTATATTAAATCTTGAAACACTAAACTTTTTATAATAAATTTGATTTTAAAATAGCAATAATTGTAAAAAATACATATATAATTTTTTTTAAATTTTAACACTAAAAATATATAGACCTATTGATAAATTTCATCCAGGTAACTTATTTAAAAATATGAACTGGCTTTGTTTATTCTGAATTTATATCCAGTAATAGTAAACAGTATAATTATCGAAAAATATTTATTTTAAAAGATTTCGATCATTAAAAAAATCTAAATGATAAAAAATGGACTTACGAATTACTAGATGTTTAATAGGAATATAGATTTCTTTATTAAATCTTTAATAAATTTAATAATAAAATGAGACTTTGACTTAGACCAGTATAATTTAGTTTTTACTTACCTTTCCATATATCCGATTCTTGTGCAAATGGATACCAATAAGCCCATAACTGAACAATAATAAATGGACACGAACATGCAATGTAACAGATGATAACCACTACAGTTATCTTGATAGTTTTAATCTTTGCTCTACTGAGTTTCCTTAAGGAATTACTTCGAGGCAAGAACGATCCTTCGTGAGTGATTAGTTCTTTTTTCTTAATTCCTGTAATATTTGAACTATTTTTCTCATTTGAAACTTCTTTTATTGGAATTTTGTGTTTATACAAATTGTCGCAAATAATCTTGCAAATACGGACGTACGTAAAGATAATCACCATTAGAGGAATGAAAAATACAGATATAGCGTACCAAGTTACGTATGCTTTTTCACCCCAAGGTTGAATGAAAGTGCCCCAACAGTCCTTGGTGCCTGTAAGAGTGTCCATTTCTTGATAAGAGAATATAAATAATTGGGGAACACAACATAAAAGAGAAGTTATCCAAGCAGATAATATCATTATCTTCGATCTCTTAGGAGTCCAAGAGAAACTAGCCAATGGATAACAAATAGCTTGATAGCGATCAATAGCTGTAACTACCAACACATACGACGACAAATAGGGACCAAGAATCTGGAAATATTTAACAAATTTACACAAAAAGTTGCCTCCACGAAATCGATATGTTATGTCCCATGCGATTTGAGGAAGGACGTGAAGAAAAGCTGTTACAAGATCTGACACACAGAGATGAAAAAGAAAATAATACATCCTTGTCATCTGAATCCGACTACTAGTAAGCGCTAAAAGAACGAGACAGTTGCCAATTACATTGAAAATAAAAATAAAAAACAACGTGATAATTTCTGCCAGCGCCAATGTTTCATCTCTCTCGGATGAGGATGATTTATATGATTCGTTTGATATCGAATAATTAAGATACATTCAGAATATTTGCATTTATATACATAACATTTTAATGTATCTAAAAAATAAAAAAAAAGTTCTTGTAAATTTTAAAAATATTCTTTCTGTTTTGACAGGATCTAAATTTTTGTTTTCATAGATATGATCTCCTTTCCGTAGATTATCCTAAAATTAAAATAATATTATTTTAAAATTAAATTAATATCATTACTTCTATTATTATGTGAGTGTTAAACATTATAAAAAGCAAAAAATTCTCACCTTTTTCAAATTAAACAAAAGATGAACTTTGAAATCTGACTTTAACATTAACAATCCTCAATAATCTATAATAAAAGTAATTTTAAATTAAAACAAAATATTTGATTAATTGCCATATCAAATTTGCCTTATTATAAATTATTTCTGTACATAAATAATAATACTGAAAATCAATTAATTTGCTTTTTAAATATCAAAATTTTGCACTAAGTAGCTTAAGCGTAGTAAATATATGCATTTCAATTGTAGTATAAAAATCAGCATTTAAATCATCATGAAACCTGAAATAAAACGATTTCAACATTTTTTCGTAAAGTTTTAATTATTTATTTTTATCAACAATGCAGTTATTTTTTTTATCAACTGCATATATTAAGAAAAAACCATATTGAAGGAATTCAGGATATATTTGAAGGATACCATGTTATGTTAAAATGTAATATTAATAATTAATAACTGCAGTTCTATATTTAAATATAAGACTTAAGTAGGGTAAATTTTATTTTCGTTTAAAGCAAATATTTTAACCAGACAAACAACGTATCGCTGAATAAACAGATAAATGTTTGCTAAAATTATATATATTTTTTCAAATAAAAATAAATTTATCGTGGCAACTGTATATGCAGTATTCATGTTACATACAATTATAAGTATACAAATATAGATTTAGTATATGTCTCTTCAATCCGAATGGTTAACAAACGGTAGACTTTATTTCAGCTCTGAGGTTAAGTATTCCTTTATTGTAAATTACATATGCATTTCAGGCTTGTATGAGCCCCTCTTCAGTGTAAATTCTACACAAAATTTAAAAACAAAAATCAATTTACAAAATTTTTTTCCGGTGTAAAGATTAATCAACATTAAATTCTTTTTCATACCTCAGATGGTTGAGTAACACTTTTTAAAAATTGTATGACATCAACAATGATATTATTACCAACGAAACACATGAATAACAATCGTATATGAGTATAATTCCCAAACCTTAAAAACAGTAAATATCTATTATTATCTTACATATTATTACCCATTATATTATTACGTATTATATTATTACATTTTACATTTTTTACAATTTACATTTTTTTAATTATACAAATTACATTTACAAATACAACTTAAAAAACCACAATGTTTTAGTTATTTCTATTTACAATTAAATGTTTTGTTAATTTTAAAACCAAAAAAAGAAGTATAAAAATATACATACGGGCTTATTATTTTATGGTCTTACAATTTTTTACTTCATATGGCTCATTTGTTACAGTTTAAGTCACGCCCTCTATTACATTATACCATTGTTCATCAATCTGCATACCATTCGATAAATTTACTAGATTATTATTACTATTTTTTATTATTTCAATATGTTCTTTAAATTTGCGTTTATAAATTTCCTTTTCATAATGTAATATTTTTATGTTATTCCTATCAATCTTACAATTATTAACATTTATGTGATCGAACCAAGGGGAATTGTTATATTTTAATTTTATAGCGGCTTCATGCTCTTTAATTCGTAATTCTAATTGCCTACCTGTTTCACCTATATAGTTTTTTGGATTTAT